>NW_026777225.1:0-32500 GCF_030936135.1 Gavia stellata | reverse complement strand
TGGAGGACTGATGGATCATAGAGTTTTACACCTTGGTGGCCCTGGAGGACTCCTGGATCATAGAGTTTTGGTGGGTTTTTTTTGTTTTGTAGTTGTAGTTTTTTTCCTGTGCTGTTACCATTTTGTGATTGCTTTATTTTGTTAGGTTGAGTTACTTATTTTGTAATATTTGGGCATATTTATTGTGTGGTGGGGTTTTTTTGCGTTATTTTCAGTTTTTATTGGATAGTATTTTGTTTTGGTGGTGGTTGAGTGAGAGTGAGTGTTAGTTTTGGGTGTGGTGATTGTTATTGAGTGAGTATGGAGGAAAAAAAAATGAGAAATAATATATGTCTGGTGCAGCAGTAGAAAATGGCTTGCTCCCTGGGAGAAAATATTGGGTTTGGTTTTTTTTTTTTTTAATTTAATTTAATTTTCTCCCAAGGAGTATGCCATTTTCTACTGCTGTTACAATTTTCTACTGCTGTTACAATTTGGAATAGAAATTTAATTATGTGCTGGTCCAAAAAATGCAAAGGCATGCATAGACCAAAAATATTACTGCAAAATACAGTGTAACAAGAACTCTCCGAACAGTCAGAGCCAGACAAACACAAAGACATGACAAGGAGGGGGGACTCATGCATCTGCTACTGCCACAGAAAGGACCGAGACCCACGGCTGTAACACTAGGCATCTAAGACCGGGACAAAGAGAGGCAAACACCTGCGACCCCCGGGCAATAGCAAAGACAAATGGAATGCGTGGACAAAAAAAAAAACCACTGCCGACAACAGAGAGGAAAGCGAGACGAAGAAACCAAGGCACAGGAGACAAAAAGAGCAAATGCTTCTTTATTACAACTTCGTTGCATCAATTTTCCTTTGTTTACCTTAAGCTACTCCAAAACCTACGCCTCATTAGGGTTCCGACTACCCTTATTCCTGTCTTTACATTATCATTTACAAAATTTGCCACTGCCGGTCCCGAGCCGGACGGACTTTGCGGTCCTGTAACTGCTTTCCATTTTTTTCCCTCCTGCACAGAGCCGCCTACGGGCGTGCGTCTCGCTTTGTACTTCCCTTTGCCTTTTCGGTCATTACCGTGCTTTCGAGGGGGATGCGCTACCACCTGTCTTTTAAACCTTTTTTGTGTTAAAATCAGTCCTTTTCTGACTCCTAGTCAGCGTTACAGTATGTACACCTACAGTTCGACTCTATGCTGTTCTTTACCTACCACGATACAAGTACGCTCCGCATAGTAAATCAAGCAATCCGTACTATTCCTCGTGTTCGGTTATTAGTCATTTCTCTTATAAATACATTTACACTCCATAAACTTTACCGCTACCTTCATAGGCACTGCAACTCTTTAGTACCTGCGATTCTCGGGTTAGGACGCTCTTCCGCATTCCTCCCTCCTGTTACATCCACCGCTTTACATCCAGACATTTTCCACTTCATTGCAACATTGTCTCCACCGTTTGCATCCCCGGGCCAAAAGCCTGCGAGCTCCGCTTCTCTCAACGTGCACTCAACCACGGTGCCTACACACATAAATAAAATGCAGTCGGTTTCAGTACATCAGAAACTACAAAGCCCTTAAAAATTATTTACAGTCACACCCTAGTATAATACACTTAGGCCCACCCACTTTGCAATCAAGCCCTCCTTGACGCTGGCTCCCTAGTCTGACTCCGCACGCCCTTCTACCAGAATATCTGTGACCGTATTCCCATGACCGTACGCTAAACGCCACACCTCCCTGCAATGACAGACAAATGTCCCATTCCAGGTGAGCGCTCCCCAGGAACACCGTTCGCAGGGGCCTCAAAACCAAAAAAACCTCAAGAAACCACCCTGCCTGCCAAAACCCCGGCCCCGGCCCGACCTCCGCCCCGACGTTGGCGACGAACGTCGCCTCGCAGAGCGGCCGGGAGCGGGGGGAAAAAAAAACCTCAGCTGGGGGAAGAAAAAAAAAAATCCCCCAGCTGGGGTTTTTTTTATTCTAATTCTCTTTTCAAATGTCCAAAACAGACACCACTCTCAACTCCACCTCCAACCTGCGGGGAAAAACACATCAGGTAAAACACAGTTCAGTATACAAGGCTAAGCACCTTCACAACACACCGCTCATTCAGCTACCGCCTAAACCGCCCCTCGCTCGCACATCATCCGCTCCCGCCACCCACCCGCCCCGAGGGGCCGGCGCCCGTTTCCACCACGCTCCCGGGAACGGCGTTCCCAGGGGCCTCCAAAGAAAAACCACCCTGCCTGCCAAAACCCCGGCCCCGGCCCGACCTCCGCCCCGACGTTGGCGACGAACGTCGCCTCGCAGAGCGGCCGGGAGCGGGGGAAAAAAAACCTCAGCTGGGGGAAGAAAAAAAAAATCCCCCAGCTGGGGTTTTTTTTTATTCTAATTCTCTTTTCAAATGTCCAAAACAGACACCACTCTCAACTCCACCTCCAACCTGCGGGGAAAAACACATCAGGTAAAACACAGTTCAGTATACAAGGCTAAGCACCTTCACAACACGCCGCTCAATTCAGCTACCGCCTAAACCACCCCTCGGTCGCACATCATCCGCTCCCGCCACCCACCCGCCCCGAGGGGCCGGCGCCCGTTTCCGCCACGCTCCCGGGAACGGCCTTCCCGGGGGCCTCTAAAGAAAAACCACCCTGCCTGCCAAAACCCCGGCCCTGGCCCGACATCCACCCAAACAGTAGCAATACAGGTCACCTTGCAGAGCACCTCATAACATGGGGGTGGTGGGGGTGCAGGGTAGGCACAGGGAAGGAACCCACCGGGAGAAAGAAAAACGAAAAACCACAAAAAAACAACCACACCCACCCTGGCTGGTTTTTCTTCCCCCCCTAAATGTCTGAAAAAAATTTAATCGCATCTGTGCGTACAACCTGCAAGGGAGTATTAAAAAACACCACACCCCAACACAATTATACAAGCTGAGGCATATGCAAAACATGCCCCTCGTTGAGCTACCGTGCAAACAGCTCCTCCCCCTCTCGGCTCATCGATTCTACCGCCCGCCAGGACGAGGCGTTGCTCCGTGTCTGCGCGCTCCCCAGAGCCTCGATAATCGCCCCGCCCTCGAAAACCCAGGCCTGAGCCCATCCTCCTTCCAAACGCAGGCGACAAACATCGCATTGCAGAGTGGCCGGGACCGAGGGAAAACACAACCGCCCAGCTGGGGGAGAAAAAAAAAAAACTACAACACACCCAGCTGGGGGATTTCTCCCCCCATTTGTATTGTTAAAAAAGGTTTTACTATCTCAACATTAATTACAACCCACAACAAAACAATTGACACATACAAGGTTAGACGCATTCAAAAAACAGACGCTCATTCAACGTGCGCTCGATTCCACCCCTCGCTCTAAACATCTCCGTTTCACCACCTGCCCGCCACCGCGGCGCATCGCCCCGGTTCTAAAGCCGCTCCCAGAACCGCCTCGCCGTGTTCCTCGAACGTCCGATTCCAATGCGTTGGCACTCATCGCCGTAAGTCGAGGAAGACTCCTCGCTACACGTGCCGCTCCCTCTCAGTTGCTTTTATTTCTACGCTCCGGCAAAAGTTGCACGAGGATTTGCTCCGGGGATCCGAACGGCCCCACGGTGCCCGCATAATGCGGCAGAAGGGACTCTACAGCCAGCTTACCTGTAGCTACCGGCTATCCCCAAAAACACCCCACACAACCTTCGCCCAAACAGGCCACGCTAATCAACGTATCTGCATCCCACATTTGGGCCGCTCCACCCTGAGCGGTATTGCTACGCGCACAGACAAAGCTGCGCCACCTCAAACACGCAAACAAATGCGATGTAAGGCTGCGAGAACGGCGCACGGGGTAGAGTTAACGCCAGACCAAAACGCAGCCTCGCGTTAAGCGCGACGATGCCGCGGCCGCTCCGCCGCGGCCTGCGGTGCGAGAAGGCTGCGGCTCCGGACCGAAGGTAGGCAATGAGGCTGCAATGACCGCTCAAGACAAAATGCCAGGAAATACTTAAGACCATGATGACACAGGGAACAAACCCCTGGAAGAACTTGAGAGACACACTCGGCAAGAGAAGACCCAATAGCAAAGCCCTACTGAGAGCCGTGAGACAGACTGGTCAAACACGCCTGTGACGCTAAACCGGACCGGCAGCTTTCCGCTTCTACGTCACGCTGCAAAACATGACACGGTCGATTGGCAACACGCCAATAACTGGAGACCGAAACGATGCCGCGGATGGCTACTCCGATCGCAGGATGAAGCGAGTATGCAGGAGCTTCCTCAGACGAGAAAGCCGAGACGCATCAACAAATTAGGTAAGGCGCACATACAAAAACATGCTAGACATACAACATGACCCTACCCGCTCATCCCAGAGCCGCTTTTAACGGTGCGCGCACCTCGCGACCTTTTGCGCCCGCTACCCACGTGCGGCTCGCTCCCCGCAAACTACCCTCTCGTTACCCTGCCGTTTGGAGATGCGAGGTCCCCGCTCCCTACCGCTTCGCTTTCACAGTGCTGCGGGTCACCGTATATCCTCAGTGGCCATCCTCAATAGCAGCTGCTTCACATAAAAGCAAGGTTCCTTTACTCACCTCATGTCCCTCAGTCACCCACAAGAACAACACACAGAGCTGTTTAATACATGCTTCATCCATGGGAGAGCAGCCCGCCAAAGCTCCGCTTCCCTGCTGTACTCCGACTCAAAAAAACACACACGCATTGCGGACAGCGTCCTCTAGCGCTTAACCCCAGAGCGTCATAACGACCGAGACGCCCCAAAGCGACCGACCGTGCAGAGACCCATCACGCAGCTCCTTGGACGTGGGCGTCTCATCCGTTTCCAGAGGCTTGCCACAGGGCACCTGCAATAACAGTAGGATAACCGTTGCCGACTTGCCGCCTTAGATCACGCCACCTCGCAATCCCGCCGGGATCCGCTCGGCTCCCGTTCACACGCGCAGACACCCGAAAGTCACCTTAACTCTCTACACCGGCTACACGATGCCATACATTGCGACACACTCACATTGCTCACCACAGAACCCAAGTACAGACACAGGACAGTCTCAAATGGCTGTCAACCCAAGTACAGAGCTGCGCAAGACAGTCTCACGCAGCAGTCCGCACAAGTACGGAGTGACACAACCGCACTGGAAAACCAACCGCTGCAGAGCCGAGTGCGAAGCGACGCAAACGCGCTGCAGAGCAAGACGGTCTCGGGTGGCGGTCAATACAGGCGCGGAGCGATACAATGCACTAGAAAACCAAATACAGAGCAATACAAATGCGCTATAAAACCAAACACAGAGCATTGCAACGCACTACAAAACCAGAACGATACACATGTGAGAAGCACAGCTTTAAGACCTAAGCCTATAGGAACGCAGCGTTGGAGCGTTGTAGGGGATCTCTGCAGAAACAGAACTTTCAAGAGCTGGTCCAGATGGCCTCCGCAAAGGCAACCCTCCAGAAACACCTGCGATGCAAAACACACTTTAGGCTCCGATCACAGGACCAGAATTGCGTGACAGGCTCTACGTCAAAGCAATGAGACGTTCAAGACCCTCCGGACACCTACCGAGGCACGTGCTGACAGCGGAGAGTCTGCGGGGCAGAACGTAGAGACCTATGGAAGGCTCCATATAGGACACAGAACACAGACTACACCGTTGACACCACGACGCAGACCGGAATTGTTCACATCTTGCGGAACGGACCCCGGGCCCTCTATCCGCCAACAAACTTAACGGAGCCCAAATAACCCTCTCTGCAACCCTGACGTTAGACGCCCCCTGCTGGCCTCACCCCACCTACCGCTTCTGCCCCTCGACTTAGCTTTCGGAGGGCAGGGTCCACATTCCATCCTCATCGGGAGCACATCATCTAACCGGGATGTTCCCGCATTCACCAAGTTCCTCTTCATCACCTGCAAAGACAGAGCGCCGCCGGTCACCGACACGCCAGCCATCGATTCCAAAGTCACCTGCTGTGGCCCCGATTGCTTCTGGCACCTAAGATACCAAGAGACACAAAGTTATCATTGGGCTTATGAGACGTCACCAGCCCCAGGCTCCTCCTCGCTACTACCTAGCTCGCCACAGGTGGTCATCCAATTCCAAAGGCAGCCTGCACAGCACCTGCAAAACCAAAAAGGTAAATACTTAAGTGAGTTGCCATATAATACTTCGCTACTAATCACCGACCCGGCCGACAACTCCTCACCTTCTCAGACTGCTCGTCGGCTGTGGCTTTCTCCCTACGAGGCTGCGTGCGGCACCTGCAAAAACCGAAGCAAAAGGCACATGCTGAGATGCTGCCCAAAACCGCAGCCTGTCCGCACTTACTCCCCATCTCCTGCTCTTTACCTTGGCTGCTCACTGGCCCCGCCTCTGCCATTTACAGGTTGCCAGGTAGAGGCTCGGGTACCACCTGTAAATCATAAACACAAGATGCTCATAAAATTCACCAGCAATACAACACCTGAAAAATAACTGCTACTTCGGCCCACTAATCACAGCTCACCTTATCCGAGTCAGCTGCAGAGCCAACGCCCTGCTTTGCAGCTTTACAATTGAAAAAACCCGCAAACAAAACCTCTAGGCTAGTCACGCAGCCACTAGTCACATCTGCCCTCGGACACCACACGCCGAACCGCCTTCTTATGGCGCTCCGCTCACGTCTGCTCCGTCGCCTGTCGACACACTGCTTATCCTGCTCCATCTGAAAAAGCAATATTGAGCAAGTGACCCAGATGCCAATCAGTGGCTTAAGAATTCTAGAGGTCTCAATTCCATTTAGGAATACTATCTACATTCCAACTACAGCCTGCCATTAAAAAACCCACATAAAGACCAAAACCTTTAAGCCCCACACATACAAGCCTTAACGCCTTTGAGATTGTCTGCTTTACTACCACTGAACAGCCCCTCCCACACAGTGCTGATCATCTCCATAAAACGCTATTGAAGCGACCGTCCACACAACCTGCCGACGGCTACTCGATCCCAGATGACTGTACGATCGCTGCCTAGACAGTCTAGGCACATCAACGTACCGTAACTGTAGACTCTTCCTGCTACTCCACCTACCCCTGACACCACACCCCCGGGCAGAGCAGCTCCGAGCCAGACACACACGCACACACGCCAACGCTACTCTGAACGCTACAGACAACGTGACTCGAAGCTGAGAGAAAACTCTCAGCAAGAATGACGCCTAGAACGGAGACTCTGTCGCACTAGAAGACCTAAACGGCCACAACGATGAGACAAGGCGGCTCTACGGCAGCCCCAAAGAAGAGTCGCACATAATGGCCCCCGACAAGAAGCAGTCCCTGTCAAAACTGAGATGATGGATGCGCAGTAAGCCCGGTTTCAAGACTTAAGAACGTAAGGATGCAGGGCAGAACAAGTCACAGTCCGTGAAAATAGACTGAGAGAGCAGAGCTGCTGACGCAGCCTGGAACGATGCCGCAAAAAGAGGACCGATGGAAACTTCTGAGGCGCGAGACCGATCCACGCTTTAAGCTTATAACGCAAGAAAAGAAGCGCCCGATTGGCTCTGTGCCGACGAGTACGGGCATTCGAGACCGTAGGGATGGCAGCCGAGGCGCACGCTGCGCTCCTCAAGCACAAAGAGCAACGAGGACTTTGAGACCCGAGGAACAGCTAAGACACAGAAGACAGACCGCACAAACTACACACCGACACACAGACACAGGCTGGAACTGCCCTGCCGGGCACACGCTAGTCTTGCGCCAAAGAGTAACCCGCTCCCTTTACCTGCCCAAAGGGGACCGCTCCTGGACAGCCCTCTCCCCTACGCTACCTTTAAAACCCCTCCCTGCAATTCCCAACCTCGTCCCATCCTCCCAGCCCCAGTCCCTCAACTTAGCTGTCGGAGCGCCCGGAGTCTGAATCCATCCTCAAAGTTACATCGGCTAACTGGAATGTTCCTGCAGTCAACAGGTTCCTCTTCATCACCCGCAATAAAAATCAAAAACAAAGCAGTGCCGGCTGTGAGCATCACATCGGCCAACGACAACCTCTTCCACAACACATCCCTCCTCAGATGAGACGTGGCATTCTGCTCACCTGCTCATTCCCAAGTTGGACGCTGCGGCTGTCGTCACCTGTTTTAGGTAAGATTCCAAGAGACACAAAATTATCACTGGGCTTGTGAGGAGTCACCAGCCCCATGCTCCTCCTCACTACCACCCCAGCTCACCCCAAATGAGCATTCAGTTCTAAAGGCGGCCCATGCAGCATCTGCAAAACCAAAAGGTAAATACTTAAGCGAGTTGCTGTGTAATACTTTGCTCTTGGACACCGACACAGCCAACCGCCTTACCTTCTCATACTGCTCATCAGCGTGTGGCTTCACCTTGCCGAGTCTGCATGCAGCACCTGGAAAAAAAACAAAGCAAAAGGCACGTGCTGACATGCCACCCAAAACCTCAGCCTGCCCGCTGTAATTCCCATCTCCCACTCGCCCACCTGGCCTCCATCCTTTTGGGCTGCCACACTGAGGCTCAGGTACCACCTGTAGACACAAACAACAAGGGATGCTTCTACCTTCACCAACAATAGAACACATGAAAAATAACTGCTACTTCAGCCCACTAGTCATGGCTTACCTTGCCCAAAGCAGCTCCGCTACCACTATCCCACTGTTATCATTTCACACATTCAAAATAAGGAAAGACAGAACCACAGTGTAGTCATACAGCCACCAGGTGCATCTTCCCTCCGACACCACGCACCAACCCACCTTCTTACAGCACACCGCTCGCCTGTTCTGTTGCTCTTTGGTGCTTATCTTGTCCCTCTGCATGCAAAAAAAAAAAATATTGATCCAGTCTCCCAGATGCTGATTGATAGCCAAAGAACTCCAGAGGTCTCGATTCCATTTAGGAATACCATATAGACTCCAAGTACAGCCTGCCATTACAAAAAATAGACCAAACATCAAGCCCCACACATACAAGCCTTAACACCTTTAAGAGTCCATCTGCTTCCCTACCGCTGAACAGCCCCTCCCGCATGGTGTCTTCATCCCCACAAAATGCTATGGAAATGACTGTTCGCACAACCTGCCGATGGCTACTCGATCCGAGATGACTGTACAACCCTTGCCTAGACAGTCTAGGCACATCAACATACTATAACCGTAGACTCTTACTGCTATTCCACCTACCCCTGACACCACACCCCCGGGCAGAGCAGCTCCGAGCCAGACACATACATGCAGAGACCAACACTATACAGAACGCTACAGACAACGACTCGAAGATGAGAGAAAACCCTCAGCAAGAAGACTGATGCCCGGAACAGAGATGCCATCAGGCAAGACGACCTACAGGGCCGCAACAATGAGCTGAGGAGGCTCTACAGCAGCCCCAGAAAAGAGTTGAACGTAACAGCCCATAACAAGAAGTCACTGTCAAAACTGAGACGATGGATGCGTGAGAAGCCTGGCTTCAAGACCTAAGAACGTGAAGGTTGCAAGGAAGAAGTCCCAGTCTGAAAATACATGGCTAGAGGGCTGAGCTGCTGACACAGCCTGGAACGATGCCGCAAGAGAGGACTGATGAGAAACTTCAAGACACGAGACCGATCCACGCTTTAAGCTTATAACGCAAAAAAGCAATGCCCGATTGGCTCTGTGCTGATGAGTACGGGCATTCGAGACCCTAGGGATGGCACCCGAGGCGCATGCTGCGCTCCTCGAGCGCAAAGAGCAACGAGAACATTGAGAACCGAGGAAGATCCAAGACACAGAAGACAGACCGCACAAACTACACACCAACACACAGACGCAGGCTGGAACTGCCCTGCCCGCACTAGTCTTGCGCCGAAGAGTAACTCGCTCCCTTTACACAGGCAGCCCTCTCCCCTACGCTAAATTTAACACACCTCCCTACAATTGCCAGCCTTATCCCCTCCTCCCAGGCCCTCCCCTTCAACTTAACTTTCAAAGAGCCAGGGGTTTGATTCCATCCTTGACAAGAAAAAAAAAAAATCAACATTGGATAACTGGGATGTTCCTGCTGCAGTCACCAGGTTCTTCTTCACCACCCGCAAAAAAACCAAGCACCAGCAGCAACCATCCTGTCAGATGAGACTACCATCTTCAACATCACCCTCCTCCTCAAAAGCGATATGGCCTTCTACTCACCTGCTCCGCATGGATTCCAGAGTCGGATGCTGTGATCATGATTGCTTCTGGCACCTAAGACACCAAGAGACAGAAAATTACTGTTGTGCTTGTGAGAAGTCACCAGCCCCTGCTCCTCCTCGCTACTACCCAGCTCACCTCAAAAGCTCGTCCAATTCCACAGACGGCCCGCAGGGCACCGGCAAAACCAAAAGATAAATGCTTCGCTGAATTGTCGCAGCATACTTCGCTCCGAGACGCCAACCTGTCCGACAGCCGCCTCACCTTCTCGGACTCCTCGTTGGCATGCTGCTTCACCCCTCCGAGCCCATGTACAGCACCTGAAAAAGAAAAAAGAGCACCAAAGACACAGGTTGAGATACTGCTGAAACTGCAGCCTGCCCACAGCTATTCCCATCTCCCACTCCTTTACCTTAGGGCTGCCTCCACCATTTACAGGTTGCCACATTCAGACCTGGCTGCCACCTGGAAGACACAAACAAGGGATGCTTCCACCTTCACCAACAATACAACACCCGAACATTAACTGCTACTTCAGCCCACTAGTCATGGCTCACCTTGCCAGAGTCAGCTCCAGTGCCAATATACACTTGGTCATTGCTTCCCACCTTCAAAATAAAAAACAAACCAAAACCTATAAGGTACTCGTACAGCCACCAGTCGCATCTTCCCTCTGACACCACACACCAACCCACCTTCTTATGGCAACTGCTCGCCTCCTGTCATCCTTTGGCCCGTGGCTTGTCCCTCTGCATCTGAAAAAGCAATATCAAGCAAGTCACCCAGATGCAGAGCGATAGCTGAACACCAGGGGTCTTGTTTCCATTTAGGAATACCATCTGGAGTCCAACTAGAGCCTGCCGTTAAAAAAACCTGGTCATCCCCTGTGTCTGCATAATGCTACGGAAATGACTCTCCTCGCCTGCTGCATATATGGCTGCTTGCTCTGAAATGGACTGTACACCCTTTGCCTACAAAGTCCAGGCTTAGCAAGATATCCACTAGAGAATCTCACTGCTATTTTCCTGCTGAGCCTATCACTGCTATGCCCCCAGGCAGAGCAGCTCCAACCCAGACAAAAACCACACACAGACCAACACTGCACACAAGACACAGGACACAACCCAGAGACATAAGAAAGCTTTCTGTAAGAACGACTCCCGGACCAGAGATGCCATCAGGCGAGAAGACCTAAGGGATCATGAGGAACAATATGTGGCAGCTCCAGAAAAGTCAAATGCCGTGCCCTGTGACAAGAAGATATGGCGACAACTGGGACGAAGTGTGTGCAAGAAGCCCTGCATAAAGGCCTAAGAACATAGGGATGCAGGGAAGAAGTCCAAGGAAATGGATCCGTGAAAACAGGCCGATCAAGATCGGAGCCGCTGACTCAGCCTGGAACAATGCCACAAGAAGAGGAGTGACCGGAAACTTTGAGATGCAAGACCTATCCATGCTTCAAGCTTGTTATGCAAGGAAAGCAGCGCCCAGTTGGCACTATGCCAACGCATACAGGCATTCAAGACTGTGCTCCTTGAGCGCAAAGACGACACGGAGCCTTCAGGAAGGTCTAAGACACAGAAGACAGACTGCACAAACTACACAACACCACACCAACACAGGCTGGAACTGCCCTGCCCACGCTAGTCTTGTGCTGAAAAGTAACCCGCTCGCTTTACCTGGACAGGTCTCTCACCTACACTACCTTTAAAACGCCTCCCTGCAAGTCCCAACCTTGTCTGCCTCCTCCCAGCCGTGGTCCTTCCACTTATCTTACAAAGGGCCACAGGTCTGAAGCCATCCTCAAGAACACACCCACACAAACCACATTAGCGAACTGGAACATTTCTGCAGTCGCCAGGTTCCTCTTCATCACCTGCAAAAAAAGAAAAAACCCCCAAGTGCCAGCAGTAAGCATCACATCAGTCAACATTGACCTCTTGCACAACACCCTCCCCCCGCAAGAGCAAGGCGGCCCTTCTGCTCACCCGCACCGTGCCGACTCCAAAGTCGAACGCTGTGGCCATCATCGCTTCTGGCACCTAAGATACCAAGAGACAGAAAGTTACTGTTGCACTTGCGAGAAATCACCAGCCCCGCGCTCCTCCTCGCTACTACCCAGCTCACCTTGAAAGCTCGTCCAATTCCACAGGCGGCCCACACGGCACCTGCAAGACCAAAGAGAAACGCTTTACTGAGTTGCCACAGGATACTTTGCTCTTACACACCGACCCAGACAACAACCACCTCACCTTCACAGACCTCTTGTCAGCACAACGCTTTGTCCCTCCGAGGCAACGTGCGGCACCTGCCAAAAGGCACACGCTGAGGTACTGCCCAAAACCGCAGCCTGCCTGCAGCGATTCCCATCTCCCGCTCCTTTACCTCAGCTGCTCACCCGCCCTGCCTCTGCTATTTACAAGTTGCTACACTGAGGCTCAGTTATCACCTGTAAGACACAAACAACAAGGGATGCTTCAACCTTCACCAAGAATACAACACCTGAAAAATAACTGCTACTTGAGCCCACTAGTCACGGCGCACCTTGCCAGAGTCAGCACTAGTGCCAACATCCTGCTTTCCACCTTTAAAATTAAAAACCACAAAATCTATAAGCTAGTCATACAGCCACCGGTTGCATCTTACCTCCAACACCACACACCAACCCACCTTCTTAAAGCATTCTGCTGGCCTCTCCTCCGTCACCCATTGGCACACAGCTTGTCCCTCTGCATCTGAAAATGCAATAATGAACAAGTCACCCAGATGCTGATTGATAGCTGAACAGCTCCAGAGGTCTCGATTCCATTTAGAAATACCACCTGTTGTCTAACTACAGCCTGCCATTATAACAAAAGAGACCAAAAAAACTTTAAGCCTTAACACCTTTGAGATTCATTCTGCTTCATTACTGCTGAACAGCGCCTCCCACACAGTGCCAATCATCCCCACAAAACGCTATGGAAATGACTGTCCACACAACCTGCCGATGGCTACTCAATTTGAGATGACCGCAGAACCATTGCCTAAGTAGTCTAGGCATATCAACATATTAACCATAGGCTCTTACTGCTATTCCACCCACCCCTGACTCCACACACCCGGGCAGAGCAGCTCCAAGCCAAACACACTCACGCACAGAGAGAACGACACCCCTCAAAACACTACAGACAATGCAACTCAAAAGACAGGAGAAAAGCTCTCGGCAAGAGCAACGGTGCCCGGACCGGAGATGCTGTCGGGCAAGAACACGTACAGGGCCGCAACGGTGAGGCGAGGAGGCTCTAAGGCAGCCCAAGAAAAGAGTGCGACATAATGGCCCGTAAGAAGAAGTTACTGCCCAAACAGAGATTATGGATGCATGAGAAGCCTGGCTTTGAGACCAAAGAACATAAGGATGCAGGGAATCATCCCAGTCCATGACTGCAGAAGGCTAAGAGCAGAGCTGCTGACACAGCCTGGAACAACACCGCAAGAGAACCGACTGCAAACTTCAAGAGAAGTGAGACCGATCCAGGCTTTAAGCTTGTAACGCAAGAGAAGCACCCGATAGGTACTATGTCAATGAATACAAGCATGCGAGACCCTAGGGTCGGTGCCCAAGGCACATGCTCTGCTTCTTGAGCACAAAGAGCAATGAGGCCATTAGGACCCAAGGAAGCTCCAAGACACAGAAGACAGACTACACAAACTACACCACACCGACACAGGCTGGAACTGCCCTGCCCAGCACACATAATGTGTTGCTGATAAGCAACTCACTCCCTTTACCTGGACAGCCCTCTCCCCTACACTACCTTTTAATCCCACCCCCCCACCATTCCCAACCTTGTCCGCCTCCTCCCAGCCCCAGTCCTTCAACTTAGCTTTCAGAGGGCCAGGGGTTTGAATCCATCCTCGACAAACAAGCCACATTAGCTAACTGGGGCATTCCTGCAGTTGCCAGGTTCCTCTTCATCACCTGCAAAAAACCCCCAAGTGCCAGCAGTAAGCATCACGTCAGTCGACACTGACCTCTTGCACAACACCCTCCCCCCGCAAGAGCAAGGCGGCCCTTCTGCTCACCCGCACCGTGCCGACTCCAAAGTCGAACGCTGTGGCCGTCATCGCTTCTGGCACCTAAGATACCAAGAGACAGAAAGTTACTGTTGCACTTGCGAGAAATCACCAGCCCCGCGCTCCTCCTCGCTACTACCCAGCTCACCTCAAAAGCTCATCCAATTCCACGGGCGGCCCACACGGCACCTGCAAGACCAGAGAAACGCTTCACAGAGTGGCCACAGGATACTTTGCTCTTAGACACCAACCCAGATGACAACCACCTCACCTTCTCAGACCTCTTGTCAGCACGCTGCTTTGTCACTCCGAGGCAACATGCAGCACCTGCCAAAACAAAAGTAAAAAGGCACACGCTGAGGTACTGCCCAAAACCACCGGCTGCCTGCAGCAATTCCCATCTCCCGCTCCTTTACCTCGGCTGCTCACCCACCCTGCCTCTGCTATTTACAGGTTGCTACACTGAGGCTCAGTTATCACCTGTAAGACACAAACAACAAGGGATGCTTCAACCTTCACCAAGAATACAACACCTGAAAAATAACTGCTACTTGAGCCCACTAGTCACGGCTCACCTTGCCAGAATCACCTCCAGTGCCAATAGCCTGCTTCGCTCATCGCTTCGCACCTTCAGAATAAAAACCCAAAACCTATAAGGTAGTCATATAGCCATCAGTCACATCTTCCCTCTGACACCATGCAACAGACTACCTTCTTGCACTGACTGCTCACCTCTCCTCTTTTGCCCCTAGGGTCTGCATATGAAAAAAAGCAATATCAAGCAAGTCACCCAGATGCAGAGTGATAGCTGAACACCAGGGGTCTTGTTTCCATTTAGGAATACCATCTGGAGTCCAACTACACCCTACCATGAAAAAAAATCTGGTCATCCCCTGTGTCTGCATAATGCTACAGAAATTACTCTCCTCGCCTGCTGCATATATGGCTACTTGCTCTGAAATGGACTGTACACCCTTTGCCTACAAAGCCCAGGCCTGTCAAGATATTAACTAGAGAATCTCACTGCTGTTTTCTGGCTGAGCCTATCACTGCTACGCCCCCAGGCAGAGCAGCTCCAACCCAGACAAAAACCACGCACAGACCAACGCTGCACACAAACAAGACACAGGACATGACGCAGAGACAGAAGAATGCTCCCTGTAAGAAGAACAACTCCCGGACCAGAGATGCCATTGGGCAAGAAGACCTAGGGGGTTGTGAGGAAGAAGCTCCAGAAAAGTCAAATGCCGTGCCCTGTGACAAGAAGATATGGTGACAACTGGGACGAAGCGTGCGCAAGAAGCCCTGCATAAAGGCCTAAGAACGTAGGGATGCAGGGAAGAAGTCCGAGGAAAGGAATCCGTGAAAACAGGCCGATCAAGATCGGAGCCGCTGACTCAGCCTGGAACAATGCCACAAGAAGAGGAGTGACCGGAAACTTTGAGATGCAAGACCTATCCACACTTCAAGCTTGTTATGCAAGGAAAGAAGCGCCCAGTTGGCACTATGCCAACGCATACAGGCATTTGAGACCCTAGGGACTGCACCCGGGGGACATACTGTGCTCCTTGAGTGCAGAGATGACATGGAGACTTCCGGAAGGTCTACGACACAGAAGACAGACCGCACAAACTACACCACACCAACACAGGCTGGAACTGCCCTGCCCACGCTAGTCTCGTCCTTACAAGTAACCCCCTTCCCTTTACCTGCCCAAAGGTGACTCTTCCTGGGCAGCCCTCTCCCCTACGCTAACTTAAATACCCTCCCTGCAATTCCCAACCTTGTCCCCTCCAACCAGAGCCCCCTCCCCAGCCCTGGTCCTTCCACTTATCTTTCAGGGGTCTGAATCCATCCTACACCATAAGCCACATCGGCTAACTGGGATATTCCTGCAGTTACCAGATTCCTCTTCATCATCTTCACAAAAACAGTGCCAGCAGTAAGCATCACATCAGTCGACATTGACCTCGTGCACAACACCCTCCTCCTTGAAAGCGATATGGCCTTCCGCTCCCCTGCTCTGCGCCGACGCCAAAGTCGGATGCTGTGGCCGTCATCGCTTCTGGCACCTAAGATACGAAAAGATAGAAAGCTACCGTTGCGCTTGTGAGAAGTCACCGGCCCCGTGCTCCTCCTCACTACTACCCCAGCTCACCTCCAATCCAGTTCCAGAGGCAGCCTGAATGGCTCCTGCAAAACCAAAGAGAAACACCTGAGCTGCCACATGATGATCTGCTCTTAGACACAGACCCAGCTGAGAACCGCCTCACCTTCTCAGGCAGCTCATCAGCCTGCGGCTTCACCCCTCCCAGCCTGCTTGCGGCACCTGAAGAAACCAAAGCAAAAGGCACATGTGAGATACTGCCTGAAACCAGAGCCTTCCAGCACTTTACCTTGGTGGTTCACCTGCCAAACACAAACAAGGGATGCTTCTAACCTCACTACAATACAACACCTGAAAATTAACTGCTACTTGAGCCCACTAGTCACAGCTCACCTTGCCTGAGTCACCTCCAGCACCAATAGCCTGGTTTGCTCATTGCTTCCACCTGCAAAATAGAAAAATCCCAAACCTGTAAGCTACTCACTCCTGATGCTTATAAAGTATGAGGGGCCTGCCACAAGTTGTAAAGGTTTAGGGACAAATTAGTACTCTGCAGGCAACCAAGTAATTAGCTGCCCCATACCCTGAAAGACAGTATGAATTATATCCCATCTGCTTTCTTAAGAAATGGTAAAAGTCCATATGCAGATGCATACAAAATGCTCACCCTAACCCCTGCTAGAAAAATCTCACCATTGGTCCTATTAGCAGAGACTATATCAGCAACATACAGCACAACTGGTGAAAAAAACACAAGGTTCCACCATCAATAAAGTAAGGAATTCCAGGAAAATGCAACACACCTAGAATAAGAAACACCCTACACACAATCAAACCATCTCGCTGCCCCGAACAGTCAATACAAAATTACTGACCTGAAAAAAACCCCACTGCATAGAGGTGTACTTTCTACTACATACACTGCTGAAGCTCAACAGGTCGTGAAGCTCTCACCTCAGACAGACACCTCCACTTCTCTACATATCTAAACACATCTGCCCAAACAGCTTCAACAGCTCAAAAGCAGCAGTTGACTGAAGGAACAGCAGAGCACCAACACCAGAGAAGCCCAGGAGCAGAATGAGCTCCCTGAGGAGCGGCTGTGGCTCATATACCCCGGGGCCTCGCCCACCGCCCTTCCCACAACCACCTGGGGAAGGGGAGGGGTGAATTGCCAGAAGGCATAAAGGCGGCCGGAGGAGCAGCAGGGAGTTTGCTCGTCTGCCTTAAGTTTACAGCATGTGAAGTGCTGAAGAGAGAAAGCAATCTTTACTGGAAACGAAGATACCTACTCTTTTGCTACAACTACATCTATTGCGTCAGCAACGTGACCGGGTAGGGAATGAAACTTAATTTTTCTGGGGTGTAGATAGAAAAAGATAGATGTTGTACTAAGCTATGTAAGAAAGTAGTTCATTAAATGCAATAACTATATTATTATTAAAAATTATGTGCTTTAGTTTCCTATTAAAAAAACCCAAAATGCTCTGGGGTTACACTTCATTTCCAACAAGACCATGCATGCCACCTAACTTCTATCAGAACTACATTCTGGGTAGGATGGAATGACAAAGCAGAATTAGAACCCATAAGAATCCCTTCTCAAAAACATCTCTGGTTGCAAAGTAAATTATTTACTGTAAATAGTTGATGATTCAGAGTCACCTTGATAGTCTCTCCGACTGACTCCCTTAAGAGAACTGGATGAGTCCCAAAGGAAAGAAAACACCAAAAAACATGGCAATACAAGAAATGTATCAGAAACTGCATGAGGCAGCCTAAGTAACTAGAACAAAAACAAATTGCAAAACACACCAAAAAACACCATGGGAGATGTGATGATAAAAATAGAGGAAGGCTATCGACTTCTCTGAAAAACTCAAGAGGGGATCTGAGCTGATGACCGACATCTGTGGGGTACCAGATACCAAAGAGAAACACACTATAAGACATAAAATAAAAAGACCACTCGGGAGCATAAAGATGCCTTCTGAAAAGGTTCTGACAGAACAAGAGGCATCGTCAGAGAGATTAGAGAAGTCCCGAAGGGGCCAGAGAGACTGAAGATGTCTTGGGGATGCAGTGAGCTCAAAAGGGAATTGAACAAAGTACAAATGTCCTCAGGGCACCGGGGACCGAATGAAAGCGCACCGAACGGATGAGAAGACAGAAAGACTGGCTGGAGTAACACATGCAGACTCAGGAAGTGTTCTGAGGGGAAAAGAGGGATGCAAAGCGCCCTCCCGAGCTAAAACAGAGCTCTAGGGCATAGGGGATGTCTCGCGAGAGCTCAGCAAAGGGACCGGAGGAGTCCCGAGGGGGCCTGAGAGACCAAAGAAGCCTCAGAGATAACAACGAGGAACTCTGAAGGGGATCTCAACAAAGTATAGATATCGTCAGGGGGCCGGGGGCTGAACGAAGGCATCTTAAACGGCAAAGAGTAAGGTAAGAGCGCTCTGAAGAGTGCACAAAAATAAAATCGAAAGGGAGCTAAAGTGCTACAAGAGTGCTGTGGATTATAAGAAAGTACTCAGAAGACATTGTTATAGAGAGTAGAAGAATTATGAGGCGTCACGGTAAGAAAAGAAGGCTTGGAGACACAGCGAGGACCTTGGAGTCTCAAGAGGGCATCGGGGCAAACTACAGGTGACTGACAGAGAGGAACCGAACGGAGACACCCTCGATGGCAGAGAGAAAGACAAAGGAGTGCTGCGTAGCAAAGAAAGAAGGGAGGCTCTGACGGAACAAGAAAGATGGAAAGGGTGATAGAGTGCTACAAGGTGCTGTGGAGAACGAGGAAGGTCTCGGGAGGCATTGTGACTGTGAGGAGAGGGGTGTCGAGGGGTGCTTGACAGACAAAAGAAGGTTTGGGGATGACAAGGAGGAACTCGGGTGACCATCTGAGCAGAGTACAGATGGTCTCAGGTAGCTGGGGACTGAACACGGGAATCCTAGATAGCGTAAAGAAACAAATGAGTGTTCTGTGGCTTAAAGATCTAAAGTGCTACAAGATGGATGTGGAGCACAAGGAAGGTCTCTGGAGGTATTGTGACTGGGAGAAAAAATGTCCAGAGGGAGCCAGAGAGACAGAAAAAGGATTGGGGACATGACAATTAAATCCAGAGGGGCTCTCAGCTGAGTAAACATGTCATCAGAGGGCCGGGGAACGAATAGAGGTGCAGCTAGAGGGAAGAGAGGACAGAATGACTGGGCTGGGTCACAGATACGGACTCAGGAAGTCTTCTGAGGGAACAGAACCCTGCTACCAAGCTAAAAGCATGCTAAGGGCAACGTCGACGGCATCGTGACACAATTAGAGGGCTCCTGAATGGGCCAGAGAGACCAAAGAAGGCTCAGGGACACAAGGAGTAAGTCTGGGGGGGATTTGAACAGGGTACAGATGTTCTCAGGAGGAGAATGCTCTTTTTTGGGAATGGAGATCATAGGAGAGGTGTGATTGCAACACAATGAGTCCAAAGGGGACTTACAGAGCTAAAAGTGTTCTGCAAGGAACATCTAAGACCTCAGGAGGCATTGTGACAGTAGCAGAGGAGTTCTGAGAGGGACAGACAAAAGAAGGCTCGAGGACATGATGAAGCTGTCCAGAAGGGATTTGAACAGAGTACAGATGTCCTCAGGGGACCAGGGACTGAACAGAGGTATCCCAGCTAGCATAGAGGACAACATGAGCATTCTGGAGATGAAAAAAGGCATCGGGAAATGTTTTCAGGGAATGAGAAGGGTGCAAAGTATGCTAAAGAGCCAAAAGAGGGCTGTAGGACACAAGGATGTCCTTGGGAGACCTGATGACAGCAGGAGAAGGGTGCTGAGAGTGAAAGAGAGACAGAAGGCCAGCTCTGGGACGCAATGCAAAATTCAAGAAGGTGTCCCAGCAATGTACAGACACGCTCAGGGGATGAGCAACGAAATGGAGACATCCTAGATGGTGTTGAATAAGGTAAGAGAGCTGTGGGGCACAGAGACAGCCTGAGAAAGGGTTCTGTCTGAATGAGAGATACAAAGAGGGCTGCAGAGCTCCAAGGGTGCCGTGGGGCATGAGGACAGTCTCGGGAGGCATCGTGACAGGAATGAGAGGGCTCCAAGGGGTGGGGGGAACATGGACATAGAAACAAACAAAGGATTGCTGACACAATGAGGTACTCGGTAGGGAATGTTCGAGACACGAAGGGATGAACCGAGAGAAGAGAAAAAAAAAATACACAGAAAATTTAAAAAGCAACAGGGTATGTGACAAACAAGAAAGAATTAAAAAAAAATAGGGATAGACAGCTTGATAAAAGCAAACACATAAAGAAATTTTAAAAAGTGAAAGGGTACAAGGCAGAGAAGAAAAAAAATTAAAAATTAGGGACAGAACACTAGATAAAAGTAGACATGGAAAAAAAATTCAAAAATGAAGGCATTAATGGAGGGAAAAAAATTAAAAGTAGGGACAACAAACTAAATGGAGACATAAAGAAAATTTTTAAATAGAGGGAGTACCCAACAGACAAGAAAAAGAAAATTAAAATTGGAACAAGAACTAGGTAAAAGGAGCTGTAGGAAAACAAAAAAAAAAACAATAAAAAGCCACAAGATGAACAAAATAAAGGAAAAAATAAAAAAAAAAAACAGGAACAGCAAACTAAATAAAGACATAGAAACAAAATTTAAGAAGTTGCAGGGTACAGCACAAACTAGAATGAAATTAAAAATAGAGACAGTGAACTGGATAAAAGTAGATAAAAAACCCAACATGATACAGGACAGACAGGAAATTATAAAAAATACGGTTACACATCTTGATAAAAGTAGACATAGAAAGAAAATTTTAAAAGTGACAGCACTAAGGAAAGACAAGAAACAATTGAAAAATAAAGACAGTGAAAGGTATAAAAGTAGACACAAAAGGACATTTAAAAGAGGGTTACGAAAATAAAGGAAAAAATAGAAAAATAAGGACAACGAACTAAAAAGCAGGCATAGAAAATTTAAAAAGCAAAGGAGTAACGGACAGACAAGGAAAAAATTATAAAATGCAGACAGTGAACTGGATGAAAGGAGACATGGCACCACCAGCAGGAGGGCCTGGGCCCCTGCCAGCCCCGCCCCCAGCACCTGGGGAGGCAGGGGGTGCCTCCCCGGGGGGGACACCCCCCAGAAGGACCCACCCCACAGGGACCAGAGCTATAGGGAGATAAATCCACAGGGATCCACCCCCCCAGAGACCCAGCGGCCCTGGGGCACTCTGGAAGGCGGCACGGTGCCACACAGGCACCCGTAAAACCCGAGAAAAGCTCTGGGGCCTTGAAGTTTTTGTAATTTCTTTGTTTACAGTTTGTTTTGGACCGTTTCCTGTAGTTTTGGAGGAGTGCTGTCACGTAGAGTGAGACTTCTGGAGATCTGACCGACACTTCCGCCAAGCTGGAGGACTGCGGGCTGCGAAGTGAGACGTCTGGAGGACTGATGGCCCATAGAGAGCGACTTCCGGAGGACTGAGGGGCACTTCCGGTGCGCTGGAGGACTGCCGGCCCATAGAGAGCGACTTCCGGAGGACTGACGGGCACTTCCGGTGCGCTGGAGGACTGCCGGCCCATAGAGAGCGACTTCCGGAGGACTGAGGGGCACTTCCGGTGCGCTGGAGGACTGCCGGCCCATAGAGAGCGACTCCCGGAGGACTGAGGGGCACTTCCGGTGCGCTGGAGGACTGCCGGACCATAGAGAGCGACTTCCGGAGGACTGAGGGGGCACTTCCGGTGCGCTGGAGGACTGCCGGACCATAGAGAGCGACACCGGAGGACTGAGGGGCACTTCCGGTGCGCTGGAGGACTGCCGGCCCATAGAGAGCGACTTCCGGAGGACTGACGGGCACTTCCGGGCCTCCGGGCGGCCCTGGAGCGCGGTAAGATCCCGTACCGGAGCGCTGATGGCCGCTCTCGGTGCCGGGCGGGGCCGCCGTCGCGGCGGGAGCGTCCGTCCGCCGCCGAGAAGCCGCTCCGGCTGGCGGGGAGCCCGGCGGCGCCGGTTCTCCCTCCGGCCGCGGCTCTCTAGGGCGCGGCCTCCGCCAGGCCGTTTCTCCGCGGTCGGGGCGGCCCGCGCGGGTACCGGCGGTAGCGGCCGCTGCTGCCGCGGGCGGGTCCCTCTCGCTGCGTCTGGTTCTGCCTCCGCGCCGCTTTCCTGCGGGGCGGCGCTTTTAATTACGAGGCGTGAGCGGGGCGGGGGGGGCGGCTGGAGTTTGCGCGGCGGAGCTGCTCGCACCGGGGCGGGGGCCGTAGCCGGTGTTTGAGCGCTGTCGCTGGCGACAGGTCGCGCCCGCCTGTGGTGGCGACCGTCCCGAGCGGCCCGGGGGGCGGCCGGCCCCTTCGGCGCAGGTCACCGAGTCGCTTCGTTCGGTAGTACCCCGCTACTTGGAGGGCCTGTTTCCCTCACCTGCCGTTACCGAGGCAGCGAGCGAAGGACTCGCGCCCGGGGGGTCCCGGTGCTCCTCAGCTGCAGGAAAAAGGAAAAGGGGGCAAAGCGCCGAAAACTGAGGCGGAAGGAAAAGTTAATTACTCTTCTAAGTCGTGATTTCCTGGTGCGGATTGGAGCCGAATTAGGGGTTCTGTAATTACCATAGTTGCGCTAAGGTATTATTATAGTAAACTGCTCCTAATGAGTGTTCTGTTTCTGCTTCGTATCTGGAAATCTACACGATGAAGATACTGCTCGGGCATCATTAATGTGTAAATTTAATACTGCTGTTAAGAAAGAAAGAGGCATTAACGATGCCCAGTTAGTGCTCTACATGTTTTTTTAAATCTAATTTAATTGTGTACTACTCAAATTTTATTTGCACTGTTTCCACTTTCACTTGAGCTCTTCTTGGAAGTAATTAATACCTGTGGTTTGGGGGGGGTCCCCAAAAATAGCTATGTTTAATTACGGGTGGTCGTGATGCTCTGTTAGTTTTCTGATCTTATTTTAAATCTAAATCTCTTAATGTAGTTGGTTCTGGTTAAGAATCATGACCACCTGTGAATTTTCTTAATACCTACATTTAAATACAGCCATTATTTAATGACTCATTTTTATTTCTTCTTATGTAAAAGCCTAAAGCTTCAGTTACTATTTGGGTTCTAAGCCGGAGTTGTCATTGCCTGTGAACTCACGGATTCTATTTTCATTTTGCAATCTAAAACTTTCTTATTTTGTTTCCTATTGGGAGTCATTAATGCTTGCAATTCATTTAATAATGGCTATATTTAAATTTAGCTATTAATGACTCTCAACTAGTTTTATCACTTAAAAAAAAAAGGATTGCTAAATTTATTTTAATTACAGTACAGATTAGGAATAATTACCGTCGGGTTCGTTAAGTAATAGCTACAATAAGATTTAGTCGTGACTCATCCCTAAATAATACTTCCTTTATTTATTTGCACTCTGAGGTTTTAATTGTCACTTTACTACTAAGTGGGATTAACGAGTGCCTGTGATTTATTTTTTTTTATGCTACCTAGAGTTGTTTCTCTACAGATATTAATCCCAATTAGTGATCTATTATTTATATTTTGCTGCTTGTAATTTTATAATATAAATTGGGAGTAATTACTGTCTGTAAAGTTGTGCGTAATAGCTAGAGTTTAAGCATTGTTTACTCGTAAAGATCGTTCTAGTTACTGTTACTTAAGTTTTTATTCTAGATGTTTTAAAGTAAATACTAAGCAGTAATAATTAAAATAACAAACCAGGGATGTTGGAAATCCCAGGTAAAACGACGGCAGCACCGTGTTGTGACCAGAGGTCGGACAAGCGCTTCAGTCCAGCTCGGTTGCTCCAGGATTTCGCGCTTCAGCTCTGCCGGCCCTGTTTTTCTGGGAATCCCAAATTCCCAGGGGAACGAGTGTGTGGCAGATACACCGCAGCATCAAACCACCAACTGCACCCAGCCATTGCCACTGCGCCGACAGGAGCCCAAGCACCTGCCACCCCCTCAGCCAACGGCGCGTCCGACAAAACCTGTGACGACGCGGAGACGAAGGCAAGCTGCGTCGAGGACGGACACATCGCAGCAGGTACGATGTGTAATGGTGAAACACCACGCCAGGTCACACACACACGCGGCACAGAGAATTTTATTCTGCACGAGACACACAGCCATCTTTAGCGTCTTCACAACTCTCTTTTCATGGCACCATCGCCTCTGCCGTTGGCATTCCTGGGCGGAAAACGAGCGAGCTTTGTGTCTTGTGGTGCGCCCTCACCTTCCGCACCTGCATGCAAGAACAGCTGCCCGCCCGTCAGGCGACAGCAGAAACCGCAAAGCCCCTTGAATGAATTTACAGCCCCACAGTCGCACAAACCGGTTACGCTTCACAGCCCGACCCTCCTCTGTGCTGGGCATCTGCTTCACCCACACACACCCTTCCACAGCCAGACCCGCAGCCGTCTCGCGGCGGTCCGTCACTGCGTTACGTACGGCAAAGCGGCCAGGACCAGGGGCAAAAAAAAAAAACCCAAACAGTGGGGGGGCGGGGAGGGAAACAGACAAACTCCCCCGGATGGGGACGTGCAGCAGCGCGCCTCCCGCTTTGGCTTGGGTTTGCAGCACGCCGAGCACCAAAACGAAGAACGGACGGCTGCCGGAGACAACGCCACCCGCTCCTTCGCTGCAGCTCTGTACATCGTACCAACAACCTGAGCAGGTCGGTAATTAAACTTAATTTTACTGGGCGGAGCACAAACCTTTATTTAAATAGATACGACTAATTTAAGATTATACAAAGTTAGATGGGAAAGTAGTTCATTAAATGTAGTACCAGCAGAAACAAGGCGCTTTAGTTTTCTGTCTGAAAAAGAGAACACGGTGCTGTTGCTGTTCGTGTCTATCAAGACTACACATGCTGCTGAACTGGTGCCAGCACTGCCTTTGGGCAGGACGGGCTGCCAGAGCAGAGTTAGGTCCTGTAAGAATCCTCCTCTGAAATATCCCCATCTGCAGAGTGAATTATTCACTGTAAATCACCAACTGCAGCTCCCAGTCACCCAGACTCCAAGACGGTTTCTCCAGCTGACTCCCATAACAGATACAAATGGGTCCCAAAGGGCGGAAAACAGAGAGCAGGGCTGAAACAAAAAATCCCCACATGTCAAACTGTACCGAGCGCTGTAACTCGCACCTGAGCGGCTGGAATGGCAATAAAGGACAAAACAAAGCGCCTCGGGAGAGGTGTTGAAGGGCCAGAGAGGGGACCGGGGGGGCTCGGCGCAGAGCACAGCTGTCCTCAGGGAGTCCTGGCTGGCGGCGAGGAGCAGCAGGTGCTCCGGGGTCAGCGATGCTGCGGGAAGGGCGCTGGGGGGGGGTCCGAAGTGGGCTGCCGACCCAAAAGGGTCCGGGGGGGGGGCACAGGGGGGAGGAGGGGGTTCTGGGGGTAGCGCGCCTGCCCTGCGGAGAGCCCCGGACCCTCCCCGAGGTGCCGGCATCCCCTTGCCACTGGTGCTGGGATGGGGGGCGGCCGTGGTCTTGCGGGACGGGGGCAGCGGGAGCTGGGGGGGTTCCTGGGGTGGGATGGGGTGAGGGGGCACAAGCAGCAGGGTGCTTCCAGGATGCTGCCTCCCGGAGCACTGGGTCTGGCCAGCCCCACCGGCCCCGGCGTCCCCTCCCCGGCCCCGCTGCTTGCTCCGGCCCCTTCCTGCGCCACCCACCCACCCGGGGGTCTGGTGGGAGGGGGTGTCCCTGTTCCCCTGGACGGTGGCGGGACCCTCAGCAAGTCAGGGTGAGCAGGGACACCCGTGCCACACCGGGACAGTGGGACCATGATGGACACCCGTGTCCTCCCATGTCCCCACTGTCCCTCCATGGAAGGGCGCTGAGGGCAGGGGTCCGCAGGCTGCCCTGAGCTCCCCTGCGGGAGGGGGAGGTTTCTGCTCCCCCAGCACCCACAGACCCTTCCTCCCTCTGCCCTGCACAGCCTCGGGCAGGTTTTGGGGGCGAAGCATCGTTTCCGCGAGCCCCCGTTGCCTGCCAGCCCCCTTACTGCGCTCCGGGCTGTCGGCCCCTGTTGCGATCCAGGCGGAAACGGTGGCGAGAGCCGTCAGGATGCGGCCTCTGCCAAGCCCCGCGACAGGGGTCTGCACTGCAGCCTGACCCCCGGCCCCAAAGCCGCTCGTCCCAGGCAAGCCCACCCCCCGATTCCTCTTCTCTTCTCTTCTCCCCAGGGGACGGAGGGCTCCTGGCCCCGCATGGACCCCGGCACCTGCGGCCCCAAGGCAGGAGCGAGCTGGGGAGACGCCGGGGCAGGTACTGGGACAGGACAGGGCTGGGCTCGGCGCTGGGCTCGGCGCTCGTCCCCGCAGGCTGGGAGCGGAGGGCAGCGTGCAGTGCGGTCAGCACCCCAGGCCCGGATGGGGCGGCTGCCGGCTGCGCCAGCACCCCCTCCCCATCCTGTCCCTGCCCTCCCGAGCGCTGTCTCCCCGTCACCCGTCTCCCCGGCAGGTGACGGGCAGGAGGAGAGCCTGGAGAGGGAGGGCATGTCGCCGAGCGGAGCAGGAGGGGACGCGTCCCCTGGGCAGGGGACGGAGCAGGAGCGTGGCGGCGGTGCCGGGGCGACACGGTCGTGCCCCAACACCTGCGAGGCCTGCGGGAAGAGCTTCAGCCTGCGCTCCAACCTGCTGACCCACCGCCGCAGCCACCTGGGCGAGCGGCCCTACGCCTGCCCCGAGTGCGGGCGCTGCTTCGGGCAGAGCTCCCACCTCCTCACCCACCAGCGGCTGCACACCGGCGAGCGGCCCTACCGCTGCCGTGACTGCGGCCGCAGCTTCAATGTCAACTCGGACCTGGTGAAGCACCGGCGGACGCACACGGGCGAGCGGCCCTACCCCTGCCCCGAGTGCGGGCGCCGCTTCGGCAGCAGCTCCAACCTCACCCGGCACCAGCGGCTGCACACGGGCGAGCGGCCCTACCGCTGCCCCGACTGCGGCGAGAGCTTCCGGGACTGCCCCTCGCTCACCATCCACCGGCGCGCCCACACCGGCGAGCGGCCCTACCCCTGCCCGGCATGCGGCAAGGCCTTCGCCGACAGCTCGCTGCTGGCCAAGCACCAGCGCACGCACCGCGCCGAGAAGTCCTTCGCCTGCCCCGACTGTGGCAAGAGCTTCTCCACCAGCTCCTACCTGCTGCGGCACCGGCGCACCCACCTGCCCGAGAAGCCCTACCGCTGCGGGGAGTGCGGCCGGGGCTACAGCCAGTTCGCCCACCTCACCACCCACCAGCGGGTGCACACCGGCGAGCGGCCCTACGTCTGCCCCGAGTGCCGCAAGAGCTTCACCACCAGCTCGGCGCTCACCAAGCACAAACGCGTCCACACCGGCGAGCGGCCCTACGTCTGCCCTGACTGCGGCAAGAGCTTCACCCAGAGCTCCAACGTCATCACCCACTGGCGCCTGCAGCACGGCAAGTCCCTCTGACGGCGCCGGCCGTGCTGCCCCTTCCCTCGTGCCGGGGTCCCCTCCCCGAGGTTTCTCTGTGTGGCGCTCAGCAATAAAATCTGCCGTCCTGCAGAAGAGGCCACCGGCGCGGCGGGGACGGGGCGGCGGGGCGTGGATCTGGGGCAGAGTGGTGCCCAAGACGCTCCCTCTGGCACTGGGGGGGTCCCCGGGGGCCTTGCCAAACCCCAGTCTACTCCTGCGCCCTCCGTGCCGAGCGGCGGCCATCCCAGACGGCTCCCGGCCTGCAAGCTGCTGAGAGCACGCAGCTCCTGCCGTTTCACAGGTGGGGAAACTGGGGTGGGGGAACGCGGAGGAATTGGGGTGGTTTTCACCCAAAAAGGCGGACGCAGAGGCTGGGGCACAGGGCGGGGCTCCTGAGCGAAGGCGTCTTCCATCCACCACCCCCCGCAGCTCCTGCTGTGTCTTTTTGAGGCTGAATGGGGGTCCCCCGGGGTCTGTGGAGCTTCGCTGCGTGGCCCGGGGGGGCGGGCGAGCCAGGGGAGGGGGGCGAAGCTGCAGGGCCAGCTCAGAGACGGGGATGCCTTGAGCGGCTCCCTCCGGGGAGGCAGCGAGCACCCGCACCTCTCCCAGAGCCTGGCAAAGCCCCGCGGAGGGTGGGAGATGGGGGGCTTTGAACGGCGAGAGGACGGCCCTGCGTGGCTACCGGCAGCTTCTCCCCGAGGACGGCGTCCCGCTCTGTGGGGTTCGTCCAGACCGGATAAATCCCAGCGGAAGCAGAGCCAGCAGGACCTCGGCTGGAGGCGGGGGGGGGGTTGGAGGCTGAGCTCCCTCCCGAGCCCCAAACCCCAAGTTCCCGGGGCTGCCAGTGCAAGGGGAGGGGGAGGCTTTGTGCCCCCCTGCCCACCCATTGCTGTCAGCCCACTGCGGAGCCGGGACTGCGACGGGACGGAGAAGGGGATGGGGACGGGACGGAGAAGGGGACGTGGAGGGGAGGGGGAGGGGGATGGGGACGGGGACGGGGACGGGGACGGGACAGAGAAGGGGATCGGGACAGGGATGGGGACGGGACGGAGAGGGGGACGTGGAGGGGGAGGGGGATGGGGATGGAGAAGGGGACGGGGATGGGATGGAGAAGGGGACGGGGACGGGACAGAGAAGGGGATCGGGACAGGGATGGGGACGGGATGGAGATGGGGACGGGACGGAGAGGGGGACGGGGACGGCGGCGCAGAAGGGGAGGGGGACAAGCGCCGCCGCTCCTGGCCCCCGCTTCCCTCCGCACCTCCCCGGTCACGGCGGCGGAGGCTGAACTTCCTGGGTCACCGGCGGCTCCTCCATCCGGGAGCCCGGGCGGAGCGGCCGCGGGGCCGGCGGTGCTTCCCCGAGCCCCGGAGCATCGCCCCGCCCGGCCCCCCCCCCCGCCGGTACCGGGGGGTCCCTCTGCGGAGCCGGGGAGGGGTTGCGGGGCCGGTGGGGGCCCCCACATCCCCAGCCGAGGGCGGGGGGGCCCTGCGAGCAGCCCCCCACATCCGCCCCGGGAGCCGCTCGAGCCCGGTTAGTGGGGACCACGGCGAGGGCGGGAGGGCGGCTGCTGCGCGCCCGCGCCGGGGGTGCCCCGAACCCCCTCTCCCTCTCTTGCAGGTGCTGTCGGGCTTCGACGCGGCGGCTGTGGGCGCCGGCGGCGTCATGCAGGAGAGCTACGAGTCCCTGATCCTGCTGGGTAAGGCTGGCGGCCTCGCCCGCTCCCGCTCCCCGCGGCGTGCCGCCGCCTGCCCCGCCACGCGCCGGGCTTCGCCGCCAAAGAATAATCCGCTGCCAAAAAAAAGAGGCATCCTGCGGGCACGGCGAGAACAAAAGATGTCCCCGACGTGCCTCGGCGCAGCCGGCACCGCGGGGTTGGGCGCCTGCCTTTGGCTTCGCAAGCCCTCTCGGCGCAGGGGGAAAAGGAGGTGCAATTTTTGTGGGAGTGTGGGTTGCTTAAGGCGTTGGGTGCGGAGAAATGCAGAGCTGGGATGGCACATCCCTCCTCGGAAGATGGGAGACGCCGGAAGCGAGGTTACCTGCTGAGCAGCCACGGTCTGCTGGCGGGAAATGCCTTTTATCGCCTTTCTCTCCCAGCTGCCGGCCTGAATCCGAAATGCCGTACCCCCATTGAAAAGTATATATATAGAGTGTTTAATAAACCCCGCGTAACAGACCCGTAACAAACCCGGTGGCTTCTTTCCCCCTTTTTCCGGAGCAGACTTCCCGATTCCCAAGCCCAACGTCATCTCCCGGCTGGAGCTGGAGGAAGAGCTGGGAGTGCCGGACCCGAACGACTCCAAGGAATGGGAGATCCTCAGGGTGGCCCCTGCAGGTGAGCCGGGACCCCACCCCGAATGGGCTGGCGGCTTTAGCGACGGCCCCGGGCTCCGTCTTGGGAAACGTCCCGAGCTGGCGGGTATCCGGGGCTCTGCACGGAGCCACCAGGCTGGGGTTGGGAAGAGCTTTCTTGCCCTCTGTTCTGGGATTGGCCTGCGGCAGCTGTCCACCCAAATTCTTCGGGCTCCCCGCTTTTCCCCTTGGCGCCGGGAATCTCTCCCGTCAGCGTTGTCTCTCTCTGCCCCGGCAGATGACGGGACGGGGAGCGAGAACGAGGAGGAAGCTCCCGAGCCGGACGGCCCCGAGCTGGCGGAGCTGGACGTCATCCTGTCCCGGGGGGCCGAGGAGGGTGTCCCCCAGAGCCCTGTGCTCGGGGACGCCTGCCAGAGCCACTGCGCCCCCCCCTGGGACCCCCGGAGCCCCCCTGAGGAGCGGCCGGTGTTGCCCTCCCGCGGCGGGGCGGCGGCTGGCGGCCGAGGGGGGGCGGCGGGCACGGCGGGGGGACGCACCGAAAACCTGCGGGCAGTGCGAGAAGACCTTCTCCCGCCGGTCGGAGCTGCTGATCCACCAGCGACTGCACACGGGGGAGAAGCCCTACAAGTGCCTGGACTGCGGGAAGAGCTTCACCCGCAGCTCGAACCGCAACGCCCACCAGCGCATCCACAGCGGGGACAGGCCCTACAAGTGCCCCGACTGCGGGAAGAGCTTCGGCCAGAGCTCGGACCTGGCGAAGCACCAGCGGCTGCACGCCGGCGAGCGGCCCTACGCCTGCACCAAGTGCGGGAAGAGCTTCAGCTGGAGCTCGGACCTCGTCGTCCACCAGCGCATCCACACCGGCGAGCGGCCCTACAAGTGCCCCCAGTGCGGGAAAAGCTTCAACCGCAGCTCCAACCTCAACACGCACCAGCGGACCCACCTGGGCGAGCGGCCCTACAAGTGCGCCGACTGCGGCAAGAGCTTCAGCTACAGCTCGGCCTTCCTCAAGCACCAGCGGACCCACACCGGGGAGAAGCCCTACCAGTGTGCCGGCTGCGGGAAGAGCTTCTTCGAGAGCTCGGCCCTGATCCGCCACCAGCGCATCCACACCGGGGAGACCCCCTACCAGTGCCCCCACTGTGGGAAGAGCTTCAAGCAGAGCTCGTCCCTCATCACCCACCTGCGCACCCACACCGGGGAGAAGCCCTACAAGTGTGGCGACTGCGGCAAGAGCTTCATCGTCAGCTCGGCCCTCATCAGGCACCAGCGGATCCACCTGGGATAGGCGCCCGCCATGCTCCTCCTCCGGGCGTCCGGCCCCACTGCTTTTGGGGGGCCGAGCTGGAGGCGGCTCGGGGGGACCCGGGGGCTTCCAGCCGCGGCAGGGTAGCAGGAGCCTTGCCAAGCCGCGCCGGCGCGGGCAGCCGAGACCTCCTGAGCCTGAGCAGGCACCGGTGGGAGAGGAGCCGCGGTGGGGATGGACTTGAGGGGACATTTCGCTTCTCCCGTGCGGAACAGGGACACGGCACTGGCACCAGCTGCCCACGGGGATTCCTTGGCCCTGTCCCAGCCGGAGCTGCGGGAAGCCTGTGCCAGGCGGGCGACCGGGGCTCGCTCTCCGCCGCGGGAGCCAAGCGCTCAGGACGCCCCGAACCTCCTTTCTGCCGCGCTGTGTCCGTGTTGTGGCCGTTGTGTAGATGGGGCCGAGCCTATTACCTGCCTGTGTTTCGCCATGGGGTTTGGGGGGGGAAAGGGGGGAGGAAAGTGGGGGGACCCCAAAGTGGAGTCCCGCGGTGCAGCTTTCTCCTCCCTGCATGAGCACGAAGGGTGCTGTAACTCATTAATTTGGCAACAGTCCTCCGCAAATAGGGCTGTTGGAGCAGCTCCGCCAACGCTGCCGCCGCCGGCAAGATAATTTCAGCGCGAGCCCGGTGCTCGGCGTGCCGGGGCGCGCGATCCCTTTCCTTTCCCTGCCTGCCATAGTAAAGAGTTGTTGTTTACTGGCCGCGGGCTGTGCGCGCCTGTGTTTTCCCCAGGGCCAGGACAGGGGGGGTTGCAGGGGCTGTCCCTGCCGAAATCCGCAGCTCCAGGGTCCCCTCGTCCCCCCAGGTCTTCCTCGTCCGGACGTGGAGTCACGCAGCGGGGAACGACAGCGCATTGAGGAGGGGGTCTAATGCTGCTTAGGGGACTGTGACCCAACGGGACCCCCACCCCAACCCCAGGGTTCGGGTCTCTGGGCTGCCCCGAGGGTCGGGGGGATGACGGCCCCCCGGCACCGCCGGACAGGTCCGCTGGTCCCGCTGCGGACACCTGCGCCAAACACATCCTTGGCTCTGTGCTCCGGCTGCAGGCCGGGCGAAGGCAAGAAGTGTGGGGGGGCCCTCCCCAAAGTGGGCTCCGA
>NW_026777224.1:0-45013 GCF_030936135.1 Gavia stellata | reverse complement strand
TCACCGAAATTGCGAACGTCCAGCGATTGCTCCTACAATAAAGGTGCCAGCCCTGAAAGCTCTTGCTGGTCCTCATCTCCCACTGGTAACCTCTAAAACGAACCACAAACACTTGGGCTCTGAACTTGTTTAGACACTCAAAGGTCCAGACGTCTCATCGCTTCCTCTCGCTAATTCACGTCAGAGCTCAACACCGAAATTGCGAACGTCCAGCGATTGCTCCTACACTAAAGGTGCCAGCCCTGAAAGCTCTTGCTGGTCCTCATCTCCCACTGGTAACCTCTCAAACGAACCACAAACACTTGGGCTCTGAACTTGTTTAGACACTCAAAGGTCCAGACGTCTCATCGCTTCCTCTCGCTAATTCACGTCAGAGCTCAACACCAAAATTGCGAACGTCCAGCGATTGCTCCTACACTAAAGGTGCCAGCCCTGAAAGCTCTTGCTGGTCCTCATCTCCCGCTGGTAACCTTTAAAAACGAGCCAGAAACACTTGGGCTCTGAACTTGTTTAGACACGCAAAGGTCCAGACGTCTCATCGCTTCCTCTCGCTAATTCACGTCAGAGCTCAACACCGAAATTGGAAACGTCCAGCGATTGCTCCTACACTAAAGGTGCCAGCCCTGAAAGCTCTTGCTGGTCCTCATCTCCCACTGGTAACCTCTAAAACGAACCACAAACACTTGGGCTCTGAACTTGTTTAGACACTCAAAGGTCCAGATGTATCATCGCTTCCTCTCGCTAATTCACGTCAGAGCTCAACACCGAAATTGCGAACGTCCAGCGATTGCTCCTACACTAAAGGTGCCAGCCCTGAAAGCTCTTGCTGGTCCTCATCTCCCACTGGTAACCTCTAAGCCGAACCACAAACACTTGGGCTCTGAACTTGTTTAGACACGCAAAGGTCCAGACGTCTCATCGCTTCCTCTCGCTAATTCACGTCAGAGCTCAACACCGAAATTGCGAACGTCCAGCGATTGCTCCTACACTAAAGGTGCCAGCCCTGAAAGCTCTTGCTGGTCCTCATCTCCAACTCGTAACCTCTAAAAGGAGCCACAAACACTTGGCTCTGAACTTGTTTAGACACGCAAAGGTCCAGACGTATCATCGCTTCCTATCGCTAATTCACGTCAGAGCTCAACACCAAAATTGCGAACGTCCAGCGATTGCTCCTACACTAAAGGTGACAGCCCTGAAAGCTCTTGCTGGTCCTCATCTCCCACTGGTAACCTCTCAAACGAACCACATAAACTTGGGCTCTGAACTTGTTTAGGCTACTAAAACTTCCAACGTACACAGCCTCTCCTGCTCAATCTGGCCAAAATTCAACACCGAAATTGCGAACGTCCAGCGATTGCTCCTACACTAAAGGTGCCAGCCCTGAAAGCTCTTGCTGGTCCTCATCTCCCACTGGTAACCTCTCAAACGAACCACAAACACTTGGGCTCTGAACTTTTTTAGGCTACTAAAACTTCCAACGTACACAGCCTCTCCTGCTCAATCTGGCCAGAGGTCAACACGGAAATTGCGAACGTCCAGCGATTGCTCCTACACTAAAGGTGCCAGCCCTGAAAGCTCTTGCTGGTCCTCATCTCCCACTGGTAACCTCTCAAACGAACCACAAACACTTGGGCTCTGAACTTGTTTAGACACTCAAAGGTCCAGAAGTATCATCGCTTCCTTTCGCTAATTCACGTCAGAGCTCAACACCGAAATTGCGAACGTCCAGCGATTGCTCCTACACTAAAGGTGCCAGCCCTGAAAGCTCTTGCTGGTCCTCATCTCCCACTGGTAACCTCTCAAACGAACCACAAACACTTGGGCTCTGAACTTGTTTAGACACTCAAAGGTCCAGAAGTATCATCGCTTCCTTTCGCTAATTCACGTCAGAGCTCAACACCGAAATTGCAAACGTCCAGCGATTGCTCCTACACTAAAGGTGCCAGCCCTGAAAGCTCTTGCTGGTCCTCATCTCCCACTGGTAACCTCTCAAACGAACCACAAACACTTGGCCTCAGAACTTGTTTAGCCTACTAAAACTTCCAACGTACACAACCTCTCCTGCTCAATCTGGCCAGAGGTCAACACCGAAATTGCGAACGTCCAGCAATTGCTCCTACACTAAAGGTGCCAGCCCTGAAAGCTCTTGCTGGTCCTCATCTCCCACTGGTAACCTCTAAAACGAACCACAAACACTTGGGCTCTGAACTTGTTTAGACACTCAAAGGTCCAGAGGTATCATCGCTTCCTCTCGCTAATTCACGTCAGAGCTCAACACCGAAATTGCGAACGTCCAGCGATTGCTCCTACACTAAAGGTGCCAGCCCTGAAAGCTCTTGCTGGTCCTCATCTCCCACTGGTAACCTCTCAAACGAACCACAAACACTTGGGCTCTGAACTTGTTTAGGCTACTAAAACTTCCAACGTACACAGCCTCTCCTGCTCAATCTGGCCAAAATTCAGCACCGAAATTGCGAACGTCCAGCGATTGCTCCTACACTAAAGGTGCCAGCCCTGAAAGCTCTTGCTGGTCCTCATCTCCCACTGGTAACCTCTAAAACCAACCACAAACACTTGGGCTCTGAACTTCTTTAGACACTCAGAGCTCCAGACGTCTCATCGCTTCCTCTCGCTAATTCACGTCAGAGCTCAACACCGAAATTGCGAACGTCCAGCGATTGCTCCTACACTAAAGGTGCCAGCCCTGAAAGCTGTTGCTGGTCCTCATCTCCTACTGGTAACCTTTAAAAATGAACCACAAACACTTGGGCTCTGAACTTGTTTAGACACGCAAAGGTCCAGACGTCTCATAGCTTCCTCTCGCTAATTCACGTCAGAGCTCAACACCGAAATTGCGAACGTCCAGCGATTGCTCCTACACTAAAGGTGCCAGCCCTGAAAGCTCTTCCTGGTCCTCATCTCCCACTCGTAACCTCTAAACCGAACCACAAACACTTGGGCTCTGAACTTGTTTAGACACGCAAACGTCCAGACGTCTCATCGCTTCCTCTCGCTAATTCACGTCAGAGCTCAACACCGAAATTGCGAACGTCCAGCGATTGCTCCTACACTAAAGGTGCCAGCCCTGAAAGCTCTTGCTGGTCCTCATCTCCCACTGGTAACCTCTAAAACGAACCACAAACACTTGGGCTCTGAACTTGTTTAGACACGCAAAGGTCCAGATGTCTCATTATTTCCTCTCGCTAATTCACGTCAGAGCTCAACACCGAAATTGGAAACGTCCAACGATTACTCCTACACTAAAGGTGCCAGCCCTGAAAGCTCTTGCTGGTCCTCATCTCCCACTGGTAACCTCTAAACCGAACCACAAACACTTGGGCTCTGAACTTCTTTAGACACTCAGAGCTCCAGACGTATCATCGCTTCCTATCTCTAATTCACGTCAGAGCTCAACACCGAAATTGCGAACGTCCAGCGATTGCTCCTACACTAAAGGTGCCAGCCCTGAAAGCTCTTGCTGGTCCTCATCTCCTAACTGGTAACCTTTAAAAATGAACCACAAACACTTGGGCTCTGAACTTGTTTAGACACTCAAAGCTCCAGACGTATCATCGCTTCCTCTTCCTAATTCACGTCAGAGCTCAACACCGAAATTGCGAACGTCCAGCGATTGCTCCTACACTAAAGGTGCCAGCCCTGAAAGCTCTTGCTGGTCCTCATCTCCCACTGGTAACCTCTCAAACGAACCACAAACACTTGGGCTTTGAACTTGTTTAGACACGCAAAGGTCCAGACGTATCATCGCTTCCTCTCGCTAATTCACGTCAGAGCTCAACACCAAAATTGCGAACGTCCAGCGATTGCTCCTACACTAAAGGTGCCAGCCCTGAAAGCTCTTCCTGGTCCTCATCTCCCACTGGTAACCTCTAAACCGAACCACAAACACTTGGGCTCTGAACTTGTTTAGACACGCAAACGTCCAGACGTCTCATCGCTTCCTCTCGCTAATTCACGTCAGAGCTCAACACCGAAATTGCGAACGTCCAACGATTGCTCCTACACTAAAGGTGCCAGCCCTGAAAGCTCTTCCTGGTCCTCATCTCCCACTGGTAACCTCTCAAACGAACCACAAACACTTGGGCTCTGAACTTGTTTAGACACTCAAAGGTCCAGACGTCTCATCGCTTCCTCTCGCTAATTCACGTCAGAGCTCAACACCGAAATTGCGAACGTCCAGCGATTGCTCCTACACTAAAGGTGCCAGCCCTGAAAGCTCTTGCTGGTCCTCATCTCCCACTGGTAACCTCTAAAACGAACCACAAACACTTGGGCTCTGAACTTGTTTAGACACTCAAAGGTCCAGACATATCATCGCTTCCTCTCGCTAATTCACATCAGAGCTCAACACCGAAATTGCGAACGTCCAGCGATTGCTCCTACACTAAAGGTGCCAGCCCTGAAAGCTCTTGCTGGTCCTCATCTCCCACTGGTAACCTCTAAAACGAACCACAAACACTTGGACTCAGAACTTGTTCAGACACGCAAAGGTCCAGACGTCTCATCGCTTCCTCTCGCTAATTCACGTCAGAGCTCAACACCAAAATTGCGAACGTCCAGCGATTGCTCCTACACTAAAGGTGCCAGCCCTGAAAGCTCTTGCTGGTCCTCATCTCCCGCTCGTAACCTTTAAAAACGAGCCAGAAACACTTGGGCTCTGAACTTGTTTAGACACGCAAGGGTCCAGACGTCTCATCGCTGCCTCTCACTAATTCACGTCAGAGCTCAACACCGAAATTGCGAACGTCCAGCGATTGCTCCTACACTAAAGGTGCCAGCCCTGAAAGCTCTTCCTGGTCCTCATCTCCCACTGGTAACCTCTAAAACGAACCACAAACACTTGGGCTCTGAACTTGTTTAGACACGCAAAGGTCCAGACGTCTCATCGCTTCCTCTCGCTAATTCACGTCAGAGCTCAACACCGAAATTGCGAACGTCCAGCGATTGCTCCTACAATAAAGGTGCCAGCCCTGAAAGCTCTTGCTGGTCCTCATCTCCCACTGGTAACCTCTAAAACGAACCACAAACACTTGGGCTCTGAACTTGTTTAGACACTCAAAGGTCCAGACGTATCATCGCTTCCTCTCGCTAATTCACGTCAGAGCTCAACACCGAAATTGCGAACGTCCAGCGATTGCTCCTACACTAAAGGTGCCAGCCCTGAAAGCTCTTGCTGGTCCTCATCTCCCACTGGTAACCTCTCAAACGAACCACAAACACTTGGGCTCTGAACTTGTTTAGACACTCAAAGGTCCAGACGTCTCATCGCTTCCTCTCGCTAATTCACGTCAGAGCTCAACACCAAAATTGCGAACGTCCAGCGATTGCTCCTACACTAAAGGTGCCAGCCCTGAAAGCTCTTGCTGGTCCTCATCTCCCGCTCTTAACCTTTAAAAACGAGCCAGAAACACTTGGGCTCTGAACTTGTTTAGACACGCAAAGGTCCAGACGTCTCATCGCTTCCTCTCGCTAATTCACGTCAGAGCTCAACACCGAAATTGGAAACGTCCAGCGATTGCTCCTACACTAAAGGTGCCAGCCCTGAAAGCTCTTGCTGGTCCTCATCTCCCACTGGTAACCTCTAAAACGAACCACAAACACTTGGGCTCTGAACTTGTTTAGACACTCAAAGGTCCAGACGTCTCATCGCTTCCTCTCGCTAATTCACGTCAGAGCTCAACACCGAAATTGCGAACGTCCAGCGATTGCTCCTACACTAAAGGTGCCAGCCCTGAAAGCTCTTGCTGGTCCTCATCTCCCACTGGTAACCTCTAAGCCGAACCACAAACACTTGGGCTCTGAACTTGTTTAGACACGCAAAGGTCCAGACGTATCATCGCTTCCTCTCGCTAATTCACGTCAGAGCTCAACACCGAAATTGCGAACGTCCAGCGATTGCTCCTACACTAAAGGTGCCAGCCCTGAAAGCTCTTGCTGGTCCTCATCTCCAACTCGTAACCTCTAAAAGGAGCCACAAACACTTGGGCTCTGAACTTGTTTAGACACGCAAAGGTCCAGACGTATCATCGCTTCCTATCGCTAATTCACGTCAGAGCTTAACACCAAAATTGCGAACGTCCAGCGATTGCTCCTACACTAAAGGTGCCAGCCCTGAAAGCTCTTGCTGGTCCTCATCTCCCACTGGTAACCTCTCAAACGAACCACATAAACTTGGGCTCTGAACTTGTTTAGGCTACTAAAACTTCCAACGTACACAGCCTCTCCTGCTCAATCTGGCCAAAATTCAACACCGAAATTGCGAACGTCCAGCGATTGCTCCTACACTAAAGGTGCCAGCCCTGAAAGCTCTTGCTGGTCCTCATCTCCCACTGGTAACCTCTCAAACGAACCACAAACACTTGGGCTCTGAACTTTTTTAGGCTACTAAAACTTCCAACGTACACAGCCTCTCCTGCTCAATCTGGCCAGAGGTCAACACGGAAATTGCGAACGTCCAGCGATTGCTCCTACACTAAAGGTGCCAGCCCTGAAAGCTCTTGCTGGTCCTCATCTCCCACTGGTAACCTCTCAAACGAACCACAAACACTTGGGCTCTGAACTTGTTTAGACACTCAAAGGTCCAGAAGTATCATCGCTTCCTTTCGCTAATTCACGTCAGAGGTCAACACCGAAATTGCGAACGTCCAGCGATTGCTCCTACACTAAAGGTGCCAGCCCTGAAAGCTCTTGCTGGTCCTCATCTCCCACTGGTAACCTCTCAAACGAACCACAAACACTTGGGCTCTGAACTTGTTTAGACACTCAAAGGTCCAGAGGTATCATCGCTTCCTTTCGCTAATTCACGTCAGAGCTCAACACCGAAATTGCGAACGTCCAGCGATTGCTCCTACACTAAAGGTGCCAGCCCTGAAAGCTCTTGCTGGTCCTCATCTCCCACTGGTAACCTCTCAAACGAACCACAAACACTTGGCCTCAGAACTTGTTTAGCCTACTAAAACTTCCAACGTACACAGCCTCTCCTGCTCAATCTGGCCAAAATTCAGCACCAAAATTGCGAACGTCCAGCGATTGCTCCTACACTAAAGGTGCCAGCCCTGAAAGCTCTTGCTGGTCCTCATCTCCTACTGGTAACCTCTCAAACGAACCACAAACACTTGGGCTCTGAACTTGTTTAGACACGCAAAGGTCCAGACGTATCATCGCTTCCTCTCTCTAATTCACATCAGAGCTCAACACCAAAATTGCGAACGTCCAGCGATTGCTCCTACACTAAAGGTGCCAGCCCTGAAAGCTCTTGCTGGTCCTCATCTCCCACTGGTAACCTCTAAAACCAACCACAAACACTTGGGCTCTGAACTTCTTTAGACACTCAAAGCTCCAGACGTCTCATCGCTTCCTCTCGCTAATTCACGTCAGAGCTCAACACCGAAATTGCGAACGTCCAGCGATTGCTCCTACACTAAAGGTGCCAGCCCTGAAAGCTGTTGCTGGTCCTCATCTCCTACTGGTAACCTTTAAAAATGAACCACAAACACTTGGGCTCTGAACTTGTTTAGACACGCAAGGGTCCAGACGTCTCATCGCTTCCTCTCGCTAATTCACGTCAGAGCTCAACACCGAAATTGCGAACGTCCAGCGATTGCTCCTACACTAAAGGTGCCAGCCCTGAAAGCTCTTCCTGGTCCTCATCTCCAACTGGTAACCTCTCAAACGAACCACAAACACTTGGGCTCTGAACTTGTTTAGACACGCAAAGGTCCAGATGTCTCATTATTTCCTCTCGCTAATTCACGTCAGAGCTCAACACCGAAATTGGAAACGTCCAACGATTACTCCTACACTAAAGGTGCCAGCCCTGAAAGCTCTTGCTGGTCCTCATCTCCCACTGGTAACCTCTAAACCGAACCACAAACACTTGGGCTCTGAACTTCTTTAGACACTCAGAGCTCCAGACGTATCATCGCTTCCTCTCTCTAATTCATGTCAGAGCTCAACACCGAAATTGCGAACGTCCAGCGATTGCTCCTACACTAAAGGTGCCAGCCCTGAAAGCTCTTGCTGGTCCTCATCTCCTAACTGGTAACCTTTAAAAATGAACCACAAACACTTGGGCTCTGAACTTGTTTAGACACTCAAAGCTCCAGACGTATCATCGCTTCCTCTTGCTAATTCACGTCAGAGCTCAACACCGAAATTGCGAACGTCCAGCGATTGCTCCTACACTAAAGGTGCCAGCCCTGAAAGCTCTTGCTGGTCCTCATCTCCCACTGGTAACCTCTCAAACGAACCACAAACACTTGGGCTTTGAACTTGTTTAGACACGCAAAGGTCCAGACGTCTCATCGCTTCCTCTCGCTAATTCACGTCAGAGCTCAACACCAAAATTGCGAACGTCCAGCGATTGCTCCTACACTAAAGGTGCCAGCCCTGAAAGCTCTTCCTGGTCCTCATCTCCCACTGGTAACCTCTAAACCGAACCACAAACACTTGGGCTCTGAACTTGTTTAGACACGCAAACGTCCAGACGTCTCATCGCTTCCTCTCGCTAATTCACGTCAGAGCTCAACACCGAAATTGCGAACGTCCAGCGATTGCTCCTACACTAAAGGTGCCAGCCCTGAAAGCTCTTCCTGGTCCTCATCTCCCACTGGTAACCTCTCAAACGAACCACAAACACTTGGGCTCTGAACTTGTTTAGACACGCAAAGCTCCAGACGTCTCATCGCTTCCTCTCGCTAATTCACGTCAGAGCTCAACACCGAAATTGCGAACGTCCAGCGATTGCTCCTACACTAAAGGTGCCAGCCCTGAAAGCTCTTGCTGGTCCTCATCTCCCACTGGTAACCTCTCAAACGAACCACAAACACTTGGGCTCTGAACTTGTTTAGACACTCAAAGGTCCAGACGTCTCATCGCTTCCTCTCGCTAATTCACGTCAGAGCTCAACACCGAAATTGCGAACGTCCAGCGATTGCTCCTACACTAAAGGTGCCAGCCCTGAAAGCTCTTGCTGGTCCTCATCTCCCACTGGTAACCTCTCAAACGAACCACAAACACTTGGGCTCTGAACTTGTTTAGACACTCAAAGCTCCAGACGTCTCATCGCTTCCTCTCGCTAATTCACGTCAGAGCTCAACACCAAAATTGCGAACGTCCAGCGATTGCTCCTACACTAAAGGTGCCAGCCCTGAAAGCTCTTGCTGGTCCTCATCTCCCACTGGTAACCTCTAAACCGAATCACAAACACTTGGGCTCTGAACTTGTTTAGACACGCAAGGGTCCAGACGTCTCATCGCTGCCTCTCCCTAATTCACGTCAGAGCTCAACACCAAAATTGCGAACGTCCAGCGATTGCTCCTACACTAAAGGTGCCAGCCCTGAAAGCTCTTCCTGGTCCTCATCTCCCACTGGTAACCTCTAAAACGAACCACAAACACTTGGGCTCTGAACTTGTTTAGACACGCAAAGGTCCAGACGTCTCATCGCTTCCTCTCGCTAATTCACGTCAGAGCTCAACACCGAAATTGCGAACGTCCAGCGATTGCTCCTACAATAAAGGTGCCAGCCCTGAAAGCTCTTGCTGGTCCTCATCTCCCACTGGTAACCTCTAAAACGAACCACAAACACTTGGGCTCTGAACTTGTTTAGACACTCAAAGGTCCAGACGTATCATCGCTTCCTCTCGCTAATTCACGTCAGAGCTCAACACCGAAATTGCGAACGTCCAGCGATTGCTCCTACACTAAAGGTGCCAGCCCTGAAAGCTCTTGCTGGTCCTCATCTCCCACTGGTAACCTCTCAAACGAACCACAAACACTTGGCCTCAGAACTTGTTTAGCCTACTAAAACTTCCAACGTACACAACCTCTCCTGCTCAATCTGGCCAGAGGTCAACACCGAAATTGCGAACGTCCAGCGATTGCTCCTACACTAAAGGTGCCAGCCCTGAAAGCTCTTGCTGGTCCTCATCTCCCACTGGTAACCTCTCAAACGAACCACAAACACTTGGGCTCTGAACTTGTTTAGACACTCAAAGGTCCAGAGGTATCATCGCTTCCTTTCGCTAATTCACGTCAGAGCTCAACACCGAAATTGCGAACGTCCAGCGATTGCTCCTACACTAAAGGTGCCAGCCCTGAAAGCTCTTGCTGGTCCTCATCTCCCACTGGTAACCTCTCAAACGAACCACAAACACTTGGCCTCAGAACTTGTTTAGCCTACTAAAACTTCCAACGTACACAGCCTCTCCTGCTCAATCTGGCCAAAATTCAGCACCAAAATTGCGAACGTCCAGCGATTGCTCCTACACTAAAGGTGCCAGCCCTGAAAGCTCTTGCTGGTCCTCATCTCCCACTGGTAACCTCTCAAACGAACCACAAACACTTGGGCTCTGAACTTGTTTAGACACTCAAAGGTCCAGACGTATCATCGCTTCCTCTCTCTAATTCACATCAGAGCTCAACACCAAAATTGCGAACGTCCAGCGATTGCTCCTACACTAAAGGTGCCAGCCCTGAAAGCTCTTGCTGGTCCTCATCTCCCACTGGTAACCTCTAAAACCAACCACAAACACTTGGGCTCTGAACTTCTTTAGACACTCAAAGCTCCAGACGTCTCATCGCTTCCTCTCGCTAATTCACGTCAGAGCTCAACACCGAAATTGCGAACGTCCAGCGATTGCTCCTACACTAAAGGTGCCAGCCCTGAAAGCTGTTGCTGGTCCTCATCTCCTACTGGTAACCTTTAAAAATGAACCACAAACACTTGGGCTCTGAACTTGTTTAGACACGCAAAGGTCCAGACGTCTCATAGCTTCCTCTCGCTAATTCACGTCAGAGCTCAACACCGAAATTGCGAACGTCCAGCGATTGCTCCTACACTAAAGGTGCCAGCCCTGAAAGCTCTTGCTGGTCCTCATCTCCCACTGGTAACCTCTAAACGGAACCACAAACACTTGGGCTCTGAACTTGTTTAGACACGCAAGGGTCCAGACGTCTCATCGCTTCCTCTCGCTAATTCACGTCAGAGCTCAACACCGAAATTGCGAACGTCCAGCGATTGCTCCTACACTAAAGGTGCCAGCCCTGAAAGCTCTTCCTGGTCCTCATCTCCCACTGGTAACCTCTCAAACGAACCACAAACACTTGGGCTCTGAACTTGTTTAGACACGCAAAGGTCCAGATGTCTCATTATTTCCTCTCGCTAACTCACGTCAGAGCTCAACACCGAAATTGGAAACGTCCAACGATTACTCCTACACTAAAGGTGCCAGCCCTGAAAGCTCTTGCTGGTCCTCATCTCCCACTGGTAACCTCTAAACCGAACCACAAACACTTGGGCTCTGAACTTCTTTAGACACTCAGAGCTCCAGACGTATCATCGCTTCCTCTCTCTAATTCATGTCAGAGCTCAACACCGAAATTGCGAACGTCCAGCGATTGCTCCTACACTAAAGGTGCCAGCCCTGAAAGCTCTTGCTGGTCCTCATCTCCTAACTGGTAACCTTTAAAAATGAACCACAAACACTTGGGCTCTGAACTTGTTTAGACACTCAAAGCTCCAGACCTATCATCGCTTCCTCTTGCTAATTCACGTCAGAGCTCAACACCGAAATTGCGAACGTCCAGCGATTGCTCCTACACTAAAGGTGCCAGCCCTGAAAGCTCTTCCTGGTCCTCATCTCCCACTGGTAACCTCTAAACCGAACCACAAACACTTGGGCTCTGAACTTGTTTAGACACGCAAACGTCCAGACGTCTCATCGCTTCCTCTCGCTAATTCACGTCAGAGCTCAACACCGAAATTGCGAACGTCCAGCGATTGCTCCTACACTAAAGGTGCCAGCCCTGAAAGCTCTTCCTGGTCCTCATCTCCCACTGGTAACCTCTCAAACGAACCACAAACACTTGGGCTCTGAACTTGTTTAGACACGCAAAGCTCCAGACGTCTCATCGCTCCCTCTCGCTAATTCACGTCAGAGCTCAACACCGAAATTGCGAACGTCCAGCGATTGCTCCTACACTAAAGGTGCCAGCCCTGAAAGCTCTTGCTGGTCCTCATCTCCCACTGGTAACCTCTAAAACGAACCACAAACACTTGGGCTCTGAACTTGTTTAGACACTCAAAGGTCCAGACGTCTCATCGCTTCCTCTCGCTAATTCACGTCAGAGCTCAACACCGAAATTGCGAACGTCCAGCGATTGCTCCTACACTAAAGGTGCCAGCCCTGAAAGCTCTTGCTGGTCCTCATCTCCCACTGGTAACCTCTCAAACGAACCACAAACACTTGGGCTCTGAACTTGTTTAGACACTCAAAGCTCCAGACGTCTCATCGCTTCCTCTCGCTAATTCACGTCAGAGCTCAACACCAAAATTGCGAACGTCCAGCGATTGCTCCTACACTAAAGGTGCCAGCCCTGAAAGCTCTTGCTGGTCCTCATCTCCCACTGGTAACCTCTAAACCGAACCACAAACACTTGGGCTCTGAACTTGTTTAGACACGCAAGGGTCCAGACGTCTCATCGCTGCCTCTCACTAATTCACGTCAGAGCTCAACACCAAAATTGCGAACGTCCAGCGATTGCTCCTACACTAAAGGTGCCAGCCCTGAAAGCTCTTCCTGGTCCTCATCTCCCACTGGTAACCTCTAAAACGAACCACAAACACTTGGGCTCTGAACTTGTTTAGACACGCAAAGGTCCAGACGTCTCATCGCTTCCTCTCGCTAATTCACGTCAGAGCTCAACACCGAAATTGCGAACGTCCAGCGATTGCTCCTACAATAAAGGTGCCAGCCCTGAAAGCTCTTGCTGGTCCTCATCTCCCACTGGTAACCTCTAAACCGAACCACAAACACTTGGGCTCTGAACTTGTTTAGACACTCAAAGGTCCAGACGTATCATCGCTTCCTCTCGCTAATTCACGTCAGAGCTCAACACCGAAATTGCGAACGTCCAGCGATTGCTCCTACACTAAAGGTGCCAGCCCTGAAAGCTCTTGCTGGTCCTCATCTCCCACTGGTAACCTCTCAAACGAACCACAAACACTTGGGCTCTGAACTTGTTTAGACACTCAAAGGTCCAGACGTCTCATCGCTTCCTCTCGCTAATTCACGTCAGAGCTCAACACCAAAATTGCGAACGTCCAGCGATTGCTCCTACACTAAAGGTGCCAGCCCTGAAAGCTCTTCCTGGTCCTCATCTCCCGCTCGTAACCTTTAAAAACGAGCCAGAAACACTTGGGCTCTGAACTTGTTTAGACACGCAAAGGTCCAGACGTCTCATCGCTTCCTCTTGCTAATTCACGTCAGAGCTCAACACCGAAATTGGAAACGTCCAACGATTGTTCCTACACTAAAGGTGCCAGCCCTGAAAGCTCTTGCTGGTCCTCATCTCCCACTGGTAACCTCTAAAACGAACGACAAACACTTGGGCTCTGAACTTGTTTAGACACGCAAAGGTCCAGATGTATCATCGCTTCCTCTCGCTAATTCACGTCAGAGCTCAACACCGAAATTGCGAACGTCCAGCGATTGCTCCTACACTAAAGGTGCCAGCCCTGAAAGCTCTTGCTGGTCCTCATCTCCCACTGGTAACCTCTAAGCCGAACCACAAACACTTGGGCTCTGAACTTGTTTAGACACGCAAAGGTCCAGACGTATCATCGCTTCCTCTCGCTAATTCACGTCAGAGCTCAACACCGAAATTGCGAACGTCCAGCGATTGCTCCTACACTAAAGGTGCCAGCCCTGAAAGCTCTTGCTGGTCCTCATCTCCAACTCGTAACCTCTAAAAGGAGCCACAAACACTTGGGCTCTTAACTTGTTTAGACACGCAAAGGTCCAAACGTCTCATCGCTTCCTCTCGCTAATTCACGTCAGAGCTCAACACCGAAATTGCGAACGTCCAACGATTACTCCTACACTAAAGGTGCCAGCCCTGAAAGCTCTTGCTGGTCCTCATCTCCCACTGGTAACCTCTAAACCGAACCACAAACACTTGGGCTCTGAACTTGTTTAGATACGCAAAGGTCCAGACGTATCATCGCTTCCTCTCGCTAATTCACGTCAGAGCTCAACACCGAAATTGCGAACGTCCAGCGATTGCTCCTACACTAAAGGTGCCAGCCCTGAAAGCTCTTGCTGGTCCTCATCTCCCACGGGTAACCTTTAAAAACGAACCACAAACACTTGGGCTCTGAACTTGTTTAGACACGCAAAGGTCCAGACGTCTCATCGCTTCCTCTCGCTAATTCACGTCAGAGCTCAACACCGAAATTGCGAACGTCCAGCGATTGCTCCTACACTAAAGGTGCCAGCCCTGAAAGCTCTTGCTGGTCCTCATCTCCCACTGGTAACCTCTCAAACGAACCACAAACACTTGGGCTCTGAGCTTCTTTAGACACGCAAAGGTCCAGACGTCTCATCGCTTCCTCTCGCTAATTCACGTCAGAGCTCAACACCGCAATTGCGAACGTCCAGCGATTGCTCCTACACTAAAGGTGCCAGCCCTGAAAGCTCTTGCTGGTCCTCATCTCCCACTGGTAACCTCTCAAACGAACCACAAACACTTGGGCTCTAAACTTCTTTAGACACGCAAAGTTCCAGATGTATCATCGCTTCCTCTCGCTAATTCACGTCAGAGCTCAACACCGAAATTGCGAACGTCCAGCGATTGCTCCTACACTAAAGGTGCCAGCCCTGAAAGCTCTTGCTGGTCCTCATCTCCCACTGGTAACCTCTAAAACGAACCACAAACACTTGGGCTCTGAACTTGTTTAGACACGCAAAGCTCCAGATGTCTCATTGCTTCCTCTCGCTAATTCACGTCAGAGCTCAACACCAAAATTGCGAACGTCCAGCGATTGCTCCTACACTAAAGGTGCCAGCCCTGAAAGCTTTTGCTGGTCCTCATCTCCCACTGGTAACCTCTAAAACGAACCACAAACACTTGGGCTCTGAACTTGTTTAGACACGCAAACGTCTAGACGTCTCATCGCTTCCTATCGCTAATTCATGTCAGAGCTCAACACCGAAATTGCGAACGTCCAGCGATTGCTCCTACACTAAAGGTGCCAGCCCTGAAAGCTCTTCCTGGTCCTCATCTCCCACTGGTAACCTCTCAAACGAACCACAAACACTTGGGCTCTGAACTTGTTTAGACACGCAAAGCTCCAGACATCTCATCGCTTCCTCTCGCTAATTCACGTCAGAGCTCAACACCGAAATTGCGAATGTCCAGCGATTGCTCCTACACTAAAGGTGCCAGCCCTGAAAGCTCTTGCTGGTCCTCATCTCCCACTCGTAACCTCTAAAAGGAACCACAAACACTTGGGCTCTGAACTTGTTTAGACACGCAAAGGTCCAGACGTCTCATCGCTTCCTCTCGCTAATTCACGTCAGAGCTCAACACCGAAATTGCGAACGTCCAGCGATTGCTCCTACACTAAAGGTGCCAGCCCTGAAAGCTCTTCCTGGTCCTCATCTCCCATTGGTAACCTCTCAAACGAACCACAAACACTTGGGCTCTGAACTTGTTTAGACACGCAAAGCTCCAGACGTCTCATCGCTTCCTCTCGCTAATTCACGTCAGAGCTCAACACCGAAATTGGAAACGTCCAACGATTGCTCCTACACTAAAGGTGCCAGCCCTGAAAGCTCTTGCTGGTCCTCATCTCCCACTGGTAACCTCTAAACCGAACCACAAACACTTGGGCTCTGAACTTGTTTAGACACGCAAAGGCCCAGACGTCTCATCGCTTCCTCTCGCTAATTCACGTCAGAGCTCAACACCAAAATTGCGAACGTCCAGCGATTGCTCCTACACTAAAGGTGCCAGCCCTGAAAGCTCTTGCTGGTCCTCATCTCCCACTGGTAACCTCTAAAACGAACCACAAACACTTGGGTTCTGAACTTGTTTAGAAACGCAAAGGTCCAGATGTCTCATTGCTTCCTCTCGCTAATTCACGTCAGAGCTCAACACCGAAATTGGAAACGTCCAACGATTACTCCTACACTAAAGGTGCCAGCCCTGAAAGCTCTTGCTGGTCCTCATCTCCCACTGGTAACCTCTAAACCGAACACAAACACTTGGGCTCTGAACTTGTTTAGACACGCAAAGGTACAAACGTCTCATCGCTTCCTCTCGCTAATTCACGTCAGAGCTCAACACCGAAATTGCGAACATCCAGCGACTGGTCCTACATTAAAGGTGCCAGCCCTGAAAGCTCTTGCTGGTCCTCATCTCCCACTGGTAACCTCTAAAACGAACCACAAACACTTGGGCTCTGAACTTGTTTAGGCACGCAAAGCTCCAGACGTATCATCGCTTCCTCTCGCTAATTCACGTCAGAGCTCAACACCGAAATTGTGAACGTCCAGGGATTGCTCCTACACTAAAGGTGCCAGCCCTGAAAGCTCTTGCTGGTCCTCATCTCCCACTGGTAACCTCTAAAACGAACCACAAACACTTGGACTCTGAACTTGTTTAGACACGCAAAGGTCCAGACGTCTCATCGCTTCCTCTCGCTAATTCACGTCAGAGCTCAACACCGAAATTGTGAACATCCAGCGACTGCTCCTACATTAAAGGTGCCAGCCCTGAAAGCTCTTGCTGGTCCTCATCTCCCACTGGTAACCTCTGAAAACGAACCACAAACACTTGGGCTCTGAACTTGTTTAGACACGCAAAGGTCCAGACGTCTCATCGTTTCCTCTCGCTAATTCACGTCAGAGCTCAACACCGAAATTGCGAACGTCCAGCGATTGCTCCTACACTAAAGGCGCCAGCCCTGAAAGCTCTTGCTGGTCCTCATCTCCCACTGGTAACCTCTAAACCGAACCACAAACACTTGGGCTCCGAACTTGTTTAGACACTCAAAGGTCAAGACGTCTCATCGCTTCCTCTCGCTAATTCACGTCAGAGCTCAACACCAAAATTGCGAACGTCCAGCGATTGCTCCTACACTAAAGGTGCCAGCCCTGAAAGCTCTTGCTGGTCCTCATCTCCCACTGGTAACCTCTCAAACGAACCACAAACACTTGGGCTCTGAACTTGTTTAGACACTCAAAGGTCCAGACGTCTCATCGCTTCCTCTCGCTAATTCACGTCAGAGCTCAACACCGAAATTGCGAACGTCCAGCGATTGCTCCTACACTAAAGGTGCCAGCCCTGAAAGCTCTTGCTGGTCCTCATCTCCCGCTCGTAACCTTTAAAAACGAGCCAGAAACACTTGGGCTCTGAACTTGTTTAGACACGCAAAGGTCCAGACGTCTCATCGTTTCCTCTCGCTAATTCACGTCAGAGCTCAACACCGAAATTGCGAACGTCCAGCGATTGCTCCTACACTAAAGGCGCCAGCCCTGAAAGCTCTTGCTGGTCCTCATCTCCCACTGGTAACCTCTAAACCGAACCACAAACACTTGGGCTCCGAACTTGTTTAGACACTCAAAGGTCAAGACGTCTCATCGCTTCCTCTCGCTAATTCACGTCAGAGCTCAACACCGAAATTGCGAACGTCCAGCGATTGCTCCTACACTAAAGGTGCCAGCCCTGAAAGCTCTTGCTGGTCCTCATCTCCCACTGGTAACCTCTCAAACGAACCACAAACACTTGGGCTCTGAACTTGTTTAGACACTCAAAGGTCCAGACGTCTCATCGCTTCCTCTCGCTAATTCACGTCAGAGCTCAACACTGAAATTGCGAACGTCCAGCGATTGTTCCTACACTAAAGGTGCCAGCCCTGAAAGCTCTTGCTGGTCCTCATCTCCCACTGGTAACCTCTAAAACGAACCACAAACACTTGGGCTCTGAACTTGTTTAGACACTCAAAGGTCCAGACGTCTCATCGCTTTCTCTCGCTAAGTCACGTCAGAGCTCAACACCGAAATTGGAAACGTCCAGCGATTGCTCCTACACTAAAGGTGCCAGCCCTGAAAGCTCTTGCTGGTCCTCATCTCCCACTGGTAACCTCTCAAACGAACCACAAACACTTGGGCTCTGAACTTGTTTAGACACGCAAAGTTCCAGATGTATCATCGCTTCCTCTCGCTAATTCACGTCAGAGCTCAACACCGAAATTGCGAACGTCCAGCGATTGCTCCTACACTAAAGGTGCCAGCCCTGAAAGCTCTTCCTGGTCCTCATCTCCCACTAGTAACCTGTAAAAGGAACCACAAACACTTGGGCTCTGAACTTCTTTAGACACTCAAAGGTCCAGATGTATCATCGCTTCCTCTCGCTAATTCACGTCAGAGCTCAACACCGAAATTGCGAACGTCCAGCGATTTCTCCTACACTAAAGGTGCCAGCCCTGAAAGCTCTTGCTGGACCTCATCTCCCACTAGTAACCTGTAAAAGGAACTACAAACACTTGGGCTCTGAATTTGTTTAGACATGCAAAGGTCCAGACGTATCATCGCTTCCTCTCGCTAATTCACGTCAGAGCTCAACACCGAAATTGCGAACGTCCAGCGATTGCTCCTACACTAAAGGTGCCAGCCCTGAAAGCTCTTGCTGGTCCTCATCTCCCACTGGTAACCTCTAAACCGAACCACAAACAGTTGGGCTCTGAACTTCTTTAGTCACTCAAAGGTCCAGATGTATCATCGCTTCCTCTCGCTAATTCACGTCAGAGCTCAACACCAAAATTGCGAACGTCCAGCGATTGCTCCAACACTAAAGGTGCCAGCCCTGAAAGCTCTTGCTGGTCCTCATCTCCCACTGGTAACCTCTAAAACGAACCACAAACACTTGGACTCTGAACTTGTTTAGACACTCAAAGGTCCAGATGTCTCATCGCTTCCTCTCGCTAATTCACGTCAGAGCTCAACACCGAAATTGCGAACGTCCAGCGATTGCTCCTACACTAAAGGTGCCAGCCCTGAAAGCTCTTGCTGGTCCTCATCTCCCACTGGTAACCTCTAAAACGAACCACAAACACTTCGACTCTGAACGTGTTTAGACACACAAGGGTCCAGACGTATCATCGCTTCCTCTCGCTAATTCACGTCAGAGCTCAACACCGAAATTGTGAACGTCCAGCGCTTGCTCCTACACTAAAGGCGCCAGCCCTGAAAGCTCTTGCTGGTCCTCATCTCCCACTGGTAACCTCTAAACCGAACCACAAACACTTGGGCTCCGAACTTGTTTAGACACTCAAAGGTCAAGACGTCTCATCGCTTCCTCTCGCTAATTCACGTCAGAGCTCAACACCGAAATTGTGAACGTTCAGCAATTGCTCCTACACTAAAGGTGCCAGCCCTGAAAGCTCTTGCTGGTCCTCATCTCCCACTCGTAACCTCTAAAACGAACCACAAACACTTGGGCTCTGAACGTGTTTAGATACGCAAAGGTCCAGACGTATCATCGCTTCCTCTCGCTAATTCACGTCAGAGCTCAACACCGAAATTGTAAACGTCCAGCGATTGCTCCTACACTAAAGGTGCCAGCCCTGAAAGCTCTTGCTGGTCCTCATCTCCCACTGGTAACCTCTCAAACGAACCACAAACACTTGGGCTCTGAACTTGTTTAGACACGCAAAGGTCCAGACGTCTCATCACTTCCTCTTGCGAATTCATGTCAGAGCTCAACACCGAAATTGCGAACGTCCAGCGATTGCTCCTACACTAAAGGTGACAGCCCTGAAAGCTCTTGCTGGTCCTCATCTCCCACTGGTAACCTCTAAAACGAACCACAAACACTTGGCCTCTGAACTTGTTTAGACACGCAAAGGTCCAGACGTATCATCGCTTCCTCTCGCTAATTCACGTCAGAGCTCAACACTGAAATTTCGAACGTCCAGCGATTGCTCCTACACTAAAGGTGCCAGCCCTGAAAGCTCTTGCTGGTCCTCATCTCCCACTGGTAACCTCTCAAACGAACCACAAACACTTGGGCTCTGAACTTGTTTAGACACGCAAAGCTCCAGACGTATCATTGCTTCCTCTCGCTAATTCACGTCAGAGCTCAACACCAAAATTGCGAACGTCCAGCGATTGCTCCTACACTAAAGGTGCCAGCCCTGAAAGCTCTTGCTGGTCCTCATCTCCCACTGGTAACCTCTAAACAGAACCACAAACACTTGGGCTCTGAACTTCTTTAGACACTCAAAGGTCCAGACGTCTCATCACTTTCTCTTGCGAATTCACGTCAGAGCTCAACGCCGTAATTGCGATCGTCCAGCGCTTGCTCCTACACTAAAGGTGCCAGCCCTGAAAGCTCTTGCTGGTCCTCATCTCCCACTGGTAACCTCTAAAACGAACCACAAACACTTCGACTCTGAACGTGTTTAGACACGCAAGGGTCCAGACGTATCATCGCTTCCTCTCGCTAATTCACGTCAGAGCTCAACACCGAAATTGTGAACGTCCAGCGATTGCTCCTACACTAAAGGTGCCAGCCCTGAAAGCTCTTGCTGGTCCTCATCTCCCACTGGTAACCTCTCAAACGAACCACAAACACTTGGGCTCTGAACTTGTTCAGACACTCAAAGCTCCAGACGTCTCATCACTTCCTCTTGCGAATTCACGTCAGAGCTCAACACCGAAATTGCGAACGTCCAGCGCTTGCTCCTACACTAAAGGTGCCAGCCCTGAAAGCTCTTGCTGGTCCTCATCTCCCACTGGTAACCTCTAAACCGAACCACAAACACTTGGGCTCTGAACTTGTTTAGACACGCAAAGGTCCAGACGTATTATCGCTTCCTCTCGCTAATTCACGTCAGAGCTCAAACCCAAAATTGCGAACGTCCAGCGATTGCTCCTACACTAATGAAAGCTCTTGCTGGTCCTCATCTCCCACTGGTAACCTCTAAAACGAACCACAAACACTTGGGCTCAGAACTTCTTTAGACACGCAAGTGTCCAGACGTCTCATCGCTTCCTCTCGCTAATTCACGTCAGAGCTCAACACCGAAATTGCGAACGTCCAGCGATTGCTCCTACACTAATGAAAGCTCTTGCTGGTCCTCATCTCCCACTGGTAACCTCTCAAACGAACCACAAACACTTGGCCTCTGAACTTCTTTAGACACTCAAAGGTCCAGACGTATCATCGCTTCCTCTCGCTAATTCACGTCAGAGCTCAACACCGAAATTGCGAACGTCCAGCGATTGCTCCTACACTAAAGGTGCCAGCCCTGAAAGCTCTTGCTGGTCCTCATCTCCCACTGGTAACCTCTAAACCGAACCACAAACACTTGGGCTCTGAACTTGTTTAGACACGCAAAGCTCCAGACGTCTCATCGCTTCCTCTCGCTAATTCACGTCAGAGCTCAACACCGAAATTGCGAACGTCCAGCGATTGCTCCTACACTAAAGGTGCCAGCCCTGAAAGCTCTTGCTGGTCCTCATCTCCCACTGGTAACCTCTAAAACGAACCACAAACACTTGGGCTCTGAACTTGTTTAAACACGCAAACGTCCAGACGTCTTATCGCTTCCTCTCGCTAATTCACGTCAGAGCTCAACACCGAAATTGCGAACGTCCAGCGATTGCTCCTACACTAAAGGTGCCAGCCCTGAAAGCTCTTGCTGGTCCTCATCTCCCACTCGTAACCTCTCAAACGAACCACAAACACTTGGGCTCTGAACTTGTTTAGACACTCAAAGCTCCAGACGTCTCATCGCTTCCTCTCGCTAATTCACGTCAGAGCTCAACACCAAAATTGCGAACGTCCAGCGATTGCTCCTACACTAAAGGTGCCAGCCCTGAAAGCTCTTGCTGGTCCTCATCTCCCGCTCGTAACCTTTAAAAACGAGCCAGAAACACTTGGGCTCTGAACTTGTTTAGACACGCAAAGGTCCAGACGTCTCATCGCTTCCTCTCGCTAATTCACGTCAGAGCTCAACACTGAAATTGCGAACGTCCAGCGATTGTTCCTACACTAAAGGTGCCAGCCCTGAAAGCTCTTGCTGGTCCTCATCTCCCACTGGTAACCTCTAAAACGAACCACAAACACTTGGGCTCTGAACTTGTTTAGACACTCAAAGGTCCAGACGTCTCATCGCTTTCTCTCGCTAAGTCACGTCAGAGCTCAACACCGAAATTGGAAACGTCCAGCGATTGCTCCTACACTAAAGGTGCCAGCCCTGAAAGCTCTTGCTGGTCCTCATCTCCCACTGGTAACCTCTCAAACGAACCACAAACACTTGGGCTCTGAACTTGTTTAGACACGCAAACGTCCAGACGTCTCATCGCTTCCTCTCGCTAATTCACGTCAGAGCTCAACACCGAAATTGCGAACGTCCAGCGATTGCTCCTACACTAAAGGTGCCAGCCCTGAAAGCTCTTGCTGGTCCTCATCTCCCACTGGTAACCTCTAAAACGAACCACAAACACTTGGGCTCTGAACTTGTTTAGACACTCAAAGGTCCAGACGTATCATAGCTTCCTCTCACTAATTCACGTCAGAGCTCAACACCGAAATTGCGAACGTCCAGCGATTGCTCCTACACTAAAGGTGCCAGCCCTGAAAGCTCTTGCTGGTCCTCATCTTGCACTGGTAACCTCTCAAACGAACCACAAACACTTGGGCTCTGAACTTGTTTAGACACTCAAAGGTCCAGACGTCTCATCGCTTCCTCTCGCTAATTCACGTCAGAGCTCAACACCAAAATTGCGAACGTCCAGCGATTGCTCCTACACTAAAGGTGCCAGCCCTGAAAGCTCTTCCTGGTCCTCATCTCCGCTCGTAACCTTTAAAAACGAGCCAGAAACACTTGGGCTCTGAACTTGTTTAGACACGCAAAGGTCCAGACGTCTCATCGCTTCCTCTCGCTAATTCACGTCAGAGCTCAACACCGAAATTGGAAAAGTCCAACGATTGTTCCTACACTAAAGGTGCCAGCCCTGAAAGCTCTTGCTGGTCCTCATCTCCCACTGGTAACCTCTAAAACGAACCACAAACACTTGGGCTCTGAACTTGTTTAGACACTCAAAGGTCCAGACGTCTCATCGCTTTCTCTCGCTAAGTCACGTCAGAGCTCAACACCGAAATTGCGAACGTCCAGCGATTGCTCCTACACTAAAGGTGCCAGCCCTGAAAGCTCTTGCTGGTCCTCATCTCTCACTGGTAACCTCTAAAACGAACCACAAACACTTGGGCTCTGAACTTGTTTAGACACTCAAAGGTCCAGACGTCTCATCGCTTCCTCTCGCTAATTCACGTCAGAGCTCAACACCGAAATTGCGAACGTCCAGCGATTGCTCCTACACTAAAGGTGCCAGCCCTGAAAGCTCTTGCTGGTCCTCATCTCCCACTGGTAACCTCTAAGCCGAACCACAAACACTTGGGCTCTGAACTTCTTTAGACACGCAAAGGTCCAAACGTCTCATCGCTTCCTCTCGCTAATTCACGTCAGAGCTCAACACCGAAATTGCGAACGTCCAACGATTACTCCTACACTAAAGGTGCCAGCCCTGAAAGCTCTTGCTGGTCCTCATCTCCCACTGGTAACCTCTAAACCGAACCACAAACACTTGGGCTCTGAACTTCTTTAGATACGCAAAGGTCCAGACGTCTCATCGCTTCCTCTCGCTAATTCACGTCAGAGCTCAACACCGAAATTGCGAACGTCCAGCGATTGCTCCTACACTAAAGGTGCCAGCCCTGAAAGCTCTTGCTGGTCCTCATCTCCCACTGGTAACCTTTAAAAACGAACCACAAACACTTGGGCTCTGAACTTGTTTAGACACGCAAAGGTCCAGACGTCTCATCGCTTCCTCTCGCTAATTCACGTCAGAGCTCAACACTGAAATTGCGAACGTCCAGCGATTGCTCCTACACTAAAGGTGCCAGCCCTGAAAGCTCTTGCTGGTCCTCATCTCCCACTGGTAACCTCTCAAACGAACCACAAACACTTGGGCTCTGAACTTGTTTAGACACGCAAAGGTCCAGACGTCTCATCGCTTCCTCTCGCTAATTCACGTCAGAGCTCAACACCGAAATTGCGAACGTCCAGCGATTGCTCCTACACTAAAGGTGCCAGCCCTGAAAGCTCTTGCTGGTCCTCATCTCCCACTGGTAACCTCTCAAACGAACCACAAACACTTTGGCTCTGAACTTGTTTAGACACGCAAAGGTCCAGATGTCTCATCGCTTCCTCTCGCTAATTCACGTCAGAGCTCAACACCAAAATTGCGAACGTCCAGCGATTGCTCCTACACTAAAGGTGCCAGCCCTGAAAGCTCTTGCTGGTCCTTATCTCCCACTGGTAACCTCTAAAACGAACCACAAACACTTGGGCTCTGAACTTCTTTAGACACGCAAAGGTCCAGACGTCTCATCGCTTCCTCTCGCTAATTCACGTCAGAGCTCAACACCGCAATTGCGAACGTCCAGCGATTGCTCCTACACTAAAGGTGCCAGCCCTGAAAGCTCTTGCTGGTCCTCATCTCCCACTGGTAACCTCTCAAACGAACCACAAACACTTGGGCTCTAAACTTCTTTAGACACGCAAAGTTCCAGATGTATCATCGCTTCCTCTCGCTAATTCACGTCAGAGCTCAACACCGAAATTGCGAACGTCCAGCGATTGCTCCTACACTAAAGGTGCCAGCCCTGAAAGCTCTTGCTGGTCCTCATCTCCCACTGGTAACCTCTAAAACGAATCACAAACACTTGGGCTCTGAACTTGTTTAGACACGCAAAGGTCCAGATGTCTCATTGCTTCCTCTCGCTAATTCACGTCAGAGCTCAACACCGAAATTGCGAACGTCCAGCGATTGCTCCTACACTAAAGGTGCCAGCCCTGAAAGCTCTTGCTGGTCCTCATCTCCCACTTGTAACCTCTAAAAGGAACCACAAACACTTGGGCTCTGAACTTGTTTAGACACGCAAAGGTCCAAACGTCTCATCGCTTCCTCTCGCTAATTCACGTCAGAGCTCAACACCGAAATTGCGAACGTCCAGCGATTGCTCCTACACTAAAGGTGCCAGCCCTGAAAGCTCTTGCTGGTCCTCATCTCCCACTGGTAACCTCTAAAACGAACCACAAACACTTGGGCTCTGAACTTGTTTAGACACGCAAAGCTCCAGACGTCTCATCGCTTCCTCTCGCTAATTCACGTCAGAGCTCAACACCGAAATTGCGAACGTCCAGCGATTGCTCCTACACTAAAGGTGCCAGCCCTGAAAGCTCTTGCTGGTCCTCATCTCCCACTCGTAACCTCTCAAACGAACCACAAACACTTGGGCTCTGAACTTCTTTAGACACTCAAAGGTCCAGACGTCTCATCGCTTCCTCTTGCTAATTCACGTCAGAGCTCAACACCGAAATTGGAAACGTCCAACGATTGCTCCTACACTAAAGGTGCCAGCCCTGAAAGCTCTTCCTGGTCCTCATCTCCCACTGGTAACCTCTAAAACGAACCACAAACACTTGGGCTCTGAACTTGTTTAGACACGCAAAGGTCCAGACGTCTCATCGCTTCCTCTCGCTAATTCACGTCAGAGCTCAACACCAAAATTGCGAACGTCCAGCGATTGCTCCTACACTAAAGGTGCCAGCCCTGAAAGCTCTTGCTGGTCCTCATCTCCCACTGGTAACCTCTAAAAGGAACCACAAACACTTGGGTTCTGAACTTGTTTAGAAACGCAAAGGTCCAGATGTCTCATTGCTTCCTCTCGCTAATTCACGTCAGAGCTCAACACCGAAATTGGAAACGTCCAACGATTACTCCTACACTAAAGGTGCCAGCCCTGAAAGCTCTTGCTGGTCCTCATCTCCCACTGGTAACCTCTAAACCGAACACAAACACTTGGGCTCTGAACTTGTTTAGACACGCAAAGGTACAAACGTCTCATCGCTTCCTCTCGCTAATTCACGTCAGAGCTCAACACCGAAATTGCGAACATCCAGCGACTGGTCCTACATTAAAGGTGCCAGCCCTGAAAGCTCTTGCTGGTCCTCATCTCCCACTGGTAACCTCTCAAACGAACCACAAACACTTGGGCTCTGAACTTGTTTAGGCACGCAAAGCTCCAGACGTATCATCGCTTCCTCTCGCTAATTCACGTCAGAGCTCAACACCGAAATTGTGAACGTCCGGGGATTGCTCCTACACTAAAGGTGCCAGCCCTGAAAGCTCTTGCTGGTCCTCATCTCCCACTGGTAACCTCTAAACGGAACCAGAAAACACTTGGGCTCTGAACTTGTTTAGACACGCAAGGGTCCAGACGTCTCATCGCTTCCTCTCGCTAATTCACGTCAGAGCTCAACACCGAAATTGCGAACGTCCAGCGATTGCTCCTACACTGAAGGTGCCAGCCCTGAAAGCTCTTGCTGGTCCTCATCTCCCACGGGTAACCTCTAAAACGAACCACAAACACTTGGGCTCTGAACTTGTTTAGACACTCAAAGGTCCAAACGTCTCATCGCTTCCTCTCGCTAATTCATGTCAGAGCTCAAAACCGAAATTGCGAACGTCCAGCGCTTGCTCCTACACTAAAGGTGCCAGCCCTGAAAGCTCTTGCTGGACCTCATCTCCCACTAGTAACCTGTAAAAGGAACTACAAACACTTGGGCTCTGAATTTGTTTAGACATGCAAAGGTCCAGACGTCTCATCGCTTCCTCTCGCTAATTCACGTCAGAGCTCAACACCGAAATTGCGAACGTCCAGCGATTGCTCCTACACTAAAGGTGCCAGCCCTGAAAGCTCTTGCTGGTCCTCATCTCCCACTGGTAACCTCTAAACCGAACGACAAACAGTTGGGCTCTGAACTTCTTTAGTCACTCAAAGGTCCAGATGTATCATCGCTTCCTCTCGCTAATTCACATCAGAGCTCAACACCAAAATTGCGAACGTCCAGCGATTGCTCCAACACTAAAGGTGCCAGCCCTGAAAGCTCTTGCTGGTCCTCATCTCCCACTGGTAACCTCTAAAACGAACCACAAACACTTGGACTCTGAACTTGTTTAGACACTCAAAGGTCCAGATGTCTCATCGCTTCCTCTCTCTAATTCACGTCAGAGCTCAACACCGAAATTGCGAACGTCCAGCGATTGCTCCTACACTAAAGGTGCCAGCCCTGAAAGCTCTTGCTGGTCCTCATCTCCCACTGGTAACCTCTAAAACGAACCACAAACACTTGGGCTCTGAACTTGTTTAGACACGCAAAGGTCCAGACGTATCATCGCTTCCTCTTGTTAATTCACGTCAGAGCTCAACACCGAAATTGTTAACGTCCAGCAATTGCTCCTACACTAAAGGTGCCAGCCCTGAAAGCTCTTGCTGGTCCTCATCTCCCACTGGTAACCTCTAAAACGAACCACAAACACTTGGGCTCTGAACGTGTTTAGATACGCAAAGGTCCAGACGTATCATCGCTTCCTCTCGCTAATTCACGTCAGAGCTCAACACCGAAATTGTAAATGTCCAGCGATTGCTCCTACACTAAAGGTGCCAGCCCTGAAAGCTCTTGCTGGTCCTCATCTCCCACTGGTAACCTCTAAAACGAACCACAAACACTTGGGCTCTGAACTTGTTCATACACTCAAAGCTCCAGACGTCTCATCACTTTCTCTTGCGAATTCACGTCAGAGCTCAACACCGAAATTGCGATCGTCCAGCGCTTGCTCCTACACTAAAGGTGCCAGCCCTGAAAGCTCTTGCTGGTCCTCATCTCCCACTGGTAACCTCTAAAACGAACCACAAACACTTGGGCTCCGAACTTGTTTAGACACTCAAAGGTCAAGACGTCTCATCACTTCCTCTTGCGAATTCACGTCAGAGCTCAACACCGAAATTGCGAACGTCCAGCGATTGCTCCTACACTAAAGGTGCCAGCCCTGAAAGCTCTTGCTGGTCCTCATCTCCCACTGGTAACCTCTAAACCGAACCACAAACACTTGGGCTCTGAACTTGTTTAGACACGCAAAGGTCCAGACGTATCATCGCTTCCTTTCACGAATTCACGTCAGAGCTCAACACCGAAATTGCGAACGTCCAGCGATTGCTCCTACACTAATGAAAGCTCTTGCTGGTCCTCATCTCCCACTGGTAACCTCTAAAACGAACCACAAACACTTGGGCTCAGAACTTCTTTAGACACGCAAGTGTCCAGACGTCTCATCGCTTCCTCTCGCTAATTCACGTCAGAGCTCAACACCGAAATTGCGAACGTCCAGCGATTGCTCCTACACTAAAGGTGCCAGCCCTGAAAGCTCTTGCTGGTCCTCATCTCCCACTGGTAACCTCTCAAACGAACCACAAACACTTGGGCTCCGAACTTGTTTAGACACGCAAAGGTCCAGACTTATCATAGCTTCCTCTCGCTAATTCACGTCAGAGCTCAAACCCAAAATTGCGAACGTCCAGCGATTGCTCCTACACTAATGAAAGCTCTTGCTGGTCCTCATCTCCCACTGGTAACCTCTAAAACGAACCACAAACACTTGGGCTCAGAACTTCTTTAGACACGCAAGTGTCCAGACGTCTCATCGCTTCCTCTCGCTAATTCACGTCAGAGCTCAACACCGAAATTGCGAACGTCCAGCGATTGCTCCTACACTAAAGGTGCCAGCCCTGAAAGCTCTTGCTGGTCCTCATCTCCCACTGGTAACCTCTAAAACGAACCACAAACACTTGGGCTCTGAACTTGTTTAGACACGCAAAGGTCCAGACGTATCATCGCTTCCTCTCGCTAATTCACGTCAGAGCTCAACACCGAAATTGCGAACGTCCAGCGATTGCTCCTACACTAAAGGCGCCAGCCCTGAAAGCTCTTGCTGGTCCTCATCTCCCACTGGTAACCTCTAAAACGAACCACAAACACTTGGGCTCTGAACTTGTTTAGACACGCAAAGGTCCAGACGTCTCATCGCTTCCTCTCGCTAATTCACATCAGAGCTCAACACCGAAATTGCGAACGTCCAGCGATTGCTCCTACACTAATGAAAGCTCTTGCTGGTCCTCATCTCCCACTGGTAACCTCTCAAACGAACCACAAAAACTTGGGCTCTGAACTTCTTTAGACACTCAAAGGTCCAGACGTATCATCGCTTCCTCTCGCTAATTCACGTCAGAGCTCAACACCGAAATTGCGAACGTCCAGCGATTGCTCCTACACTAAAGGTGCCAGCCCTGAAAGCTCTTGCTGATCCTCATCTCCCACTGGTAACCTCTAAAACGAACCACAAACACTTGGGCTCTGAACTTGTTTAGACACGCAAATGTCCAGACGTATCATCGCTTCCTCTCGCTAATTCACATCAGAGCTCAACACCGAAATTGCGAACGTCCAGCGGTTGCTCCTACACTAAAGGTGCCAGCCCTGAAAGCTCTTGCTGGTCCTCATCTCCCACTGGTAACCTCTAAACCGAACCACAAACACTTGGGCTCTGAACTTGTTTAGAAACGCAAAGGTCCAGACGTCTCATCGCTTCCTCTCGCTAATTCACGTCAGAGCTCAACACCGAAATTGGAAACGTCCAACGATTACTCCTACACTAAAGGTGCCAGCCCTGAAAGCTCTTGCTGGTCCTCATCTCCCACTGGTAACCTCTAAACCGAACACAAACACTTGGGCTCTGAACTTGTTTAGACACGCAAAGGTACAAACGTCTCATCGCTTACTCTCGCTAATTCACGTCAGAGCTCAACACCGAAATTGCGAACATCCAGCGACTGGTCCTACATTAAAGGTGCCAGCCCTGAAAGCTCTTGCTGGTCCTCATCTCCCACTGGTAACCTCTAAACGGAACCAGAAAACACTTGGGCTCTGAACTTGTTTAGACACGCAAGGGTCCAGACGTCTCATCGCTTCCTCTCGCTAATTCACGTCAGAGCTCAACACCGAAATTGCGAACGTCCAGCTCTTGCTCCTACACTAAAGGTGCCAGCCCTGAAAGCTCTTGCTGGTCCTCATCTCCCACTGGTAACCTCTCAAACGAACCACAAACACTTGGGCTCTGAACTTGTTTAGACACTCAAAGGTCCAAACGTCTCATCGCTTCCTCTCGCTAATTCATGTCAGAGCTCAACACCGAAATTGCGAACGTCCAGCGCTTGCTCCTACACTAAAGGTGCCAGCCCTGAAAGCTCTTGCTGGACCTCATCTCCCACTAGTAACCTGTAAAAGGAACTACAAACACTTGGGCTCTGAATTTGTTTAGACATGCAAAGGTCCAGACGTATCATCGCTTCCTCTCGCTAATTCACGTCAGAGCTCAACACCGAAATTGCGAACGTCCAGCGATTGCTCCTACACTAAAGGTGCCAGCCCTGAAAGCTCTTGCTGGTCCTCATCTCCCACTGGTAACCTCTAAACCGAACCACAAACAGTTGGGCTCTGAACTTCTTTAGTCACTCAAAGGTCCAGATGTATCATCGCTTCCTCTCGCTAATTCACATCAGAGCTCAACACCGAAATTGCGAACGTCCAGCGATTGCTCCAACACTAAAGGTGCCAGCCCTGAAAGCTCTTGCTGGTCCTCATCTCCCACTGGTAACCTCTAAACCGAACCACAAACACTTGGGCTCTGAACTTCTTTAGACACTCAAAGGTCCAGATGTCTCATCGCTTCCTCTCGCTAATTCACGTCAGAGCTCAACACCGAAATTGCGAACGTCCAGCGATTGCTCCTACACTAAAGGTGCCAGCCCTGAAAGCTCTTGCTGGTCCTCATCTCCCACTGGTAACCTCTAAAACGAACCACAAACACTTGGGCTCTGAACGTGTTTAGATACGCAAAGCTCCAGACGTATCATCGCTTCCTCTCGCTAATTCACGTCAGAGCTCAACACCGAAATTGTAAACGTCCAGCGATTGCTCCTACACTAAAGGTGCCAGCCCTGAAAGCTCTTGCTGGTCCTCATCTCCCACTGGTAACCTCTAAAACGAACCACAAACACTTGGGCTCTGAACGTGTTTAGATACGCAAAGGTCCAGACGTATCATCGCTTCCTCTCGCTAATTCACGTCAGAGCTCAACACCGAAATTGTAAACGTCCAGCGATTGCTCCTACACTAAAGGTGCCAGCCCTGAAAGCTCTTGCTGGTCCTCATCTCCCACTGGTAACCTCTAAAACGAACCACAAACACTTGGGCTCTGAACTTGTTCATACACTCAAAGCTCCAGACGTCTCATCACTTTCTCTTGCGAATTCACGTCAGAGCTCAACACCGAAATTGCGAACGTCCAGCGCTTGCTCCTACACTAAAGGTGCCAGCCCTGAAAGCTCTTGCTGGTCCTCATCTCCCACTGGTAACCTCTAAACCGAACCACAAACACTTGGGCTCTGAACTTGTTTAGACACTCAAAGGTCCAGACGTATCATCGCTTCCTTTCACGAATTCACGTCAGAGCTCAACACCGAAATTGCGAACGTCCAGCGATTGCTCCTACACTAATGAAAGCTCTTGCTGGTCCTCATCTCCCACTGGTAACCTCTAAAACGAACCACAAACACTTGGGCTCAGAACTTCTTTAGACACGCAAGTGTCCAGACGTCTCATCGCTTCCTCTCGCTAATTCACGTCAGAGCTCAACACCGAAATTGCGAACGTCCAGCGATTGCTCCTACACTAAAGGTGCCAGCCCTGAAAGCTCTTGCTGGTCCTCATCTCCCACTGGTAACCTCTCAAACGAACCACAAACACTTGGGCTCCGAACTTGTTTAGACACGCAAAGGTCCAGACTTATCATAGCTTCCTCTCGCTAATTCACGTCAGAGCTCAAACCCAAAATTGCGAACGTCCAGCGATTGCTCCTACACTAATGAAAGCTCTTGCTGGTCCTCATCTCCCACTGGTAACCTCTAAAACGAACCACAAACACTTGGGCTCAGAACTTCTTTAGACACGCAAGTGTCCAGACGTCTCATCGCTTCCTCTCGCTAATTCACGTCAGAGCTCAACACCGAAATTGCGAACGTCCAGCGATTGCTCCTACACTAATGAAAGCTCTTGCTGGTCCTCATCTCCCACTGGTAACCTCTCAAACGAACCACAAACACTTGGCCTCTGAACTTCTTTAGACACTCAAAGGTCCAGACGTATCATCGCTTCCTCTTGCGAATTCACGTCAGAGCTCAACACCGAAATTGCGATCGTCCAGCGCTTGCTCCTACACTAAAGGTGCCAGCCCTGAAAGCTCTTGCTGGTCCTCATCTCCCACTGGTAACCTCTAAAACGAACCACAAACACTTCGACTCTGAACGTGTTTAGACACTCAAAGCTCCAGACGTCTCATCACTTCCTCTTGCGAATTCACGTCAGAGCTCAACACCGAAATTGCGAACGTCCAGCGATTGCTCCTACACTAAAGGTGCCAGCCCTGAAAGCTCTTGCTGGTCCTCATCTCCCACTGGTAACCTCTAAACCGAACCACAAACACTTGGGCTCTGAACTTGTTTAGACACTCAAAGGTCCAGACGTATCATCGCTTCCTTTCACGAATTCACGTCAGAGCTCAACACCGAAATTGCGAACGTCCAGCGATTGCTCCTACACTAATGAAAGCTCTTGCTGGTCCTCATCTCCCACTGGTAACCTCTAAACCGAACCACAAACACTTGGGCTCAGAACTTCTTTAGACACGCAAGTGTCCAGACGTCTCATCGCTTCCTCTCGCTAATTCACGTCAGAGCTCAACACCGAAATTGCGAACGTCCAGCGATTGCTCCTACACTAAAGGTGCCAGCCCTGAAAGCTCTTGCTGGTCCTCATCTCCCACTGGTAACCTCTCAAACGAACCACAAACACTTGGGCTCCGAACTTGTTTAGACACGCAAAGGTCCAGACGTATCATCGCTTCCTCTCGCTAATTCACGTCAGAGCTCAACACCGAAATTGCGAATGTCCAGCGATTGCTCCTACACTAAAGGCACCAGCCCTGAAAGCTCTTGCTGGTCCTCATCTCCCACTGGTAACCTCTAAAACGAACCACAAACACTTGGGCTCTGAACTTGTTTAGACACTCAAAGGTCCAGACGTATCATCGCTTCCTCTCGCTAATTCACATCAGAGCTCAACACCGAAATTGCGAATGTCCAGCGATTGCTCCTACACTAAAGGTGCCAGCCCTGAAAGCTCTTGCTGGTCCTCATCTCCCACTGGTAACCTCTCAAACGAACCACAAACACTTGGGCTCTGAACTTGTTTAGACACGCAAAGGTCCAGACGTCTCATCGCTTCCTCTCGCTAATTCACGTCAGAGCTCAACACCGAAATTGCGAACGTCCAGCGCTTGCTCCTACACTAAAGGTGCCAGCCCTGAAAGCTCTTCCTGGTCCTCATCTCCCACTGTTACCTCTCAAACGAACCACAAACACTCGGGCTCTGAACTTGTTTAGACACTCAAAGGTCCAGACGTATCATCGCTTCCTCTCGCTAATTCACGTCAGAGCTCAACACCGAAATTGCGAATGTCCAGCGATTGCTCCTACACTAAAGGCACCAGCCCTGAAAGCTCTTGCTGGTCCTCATCTCCCACTGGTAACCTCTAAAACGAACCACAAACACTTGGACTCTGAACTTGTTTAGACACGCAAATGTCCAGACGTATCATCGCTTCCTCTCGCTAATTGACGTCAGAGCTCAACACCGAAATTGCGAACGTCCAGCGGTTGCTCCCTACACTAAAGGTGCCAGCCCTGAAAGCTCTTGCTGGTCCTCATCTCCCACTGGTAACCTCTGAACCGAACCACAAACACTTGGGCTCTGAACTTGTTTAGAAACGCAAAGGTCCAGACGTCTCATCGCTTCCTCTCGCTAATTCACGTCAGAGCTCAACAACAAAATTGGAAACGTCCAACTATTACTCCTACACTAAAGGTGCCCAGCCCTGAAAAAGCTCTTGCTGGTCCTCATCTCCCACTGGTAACCTCTAAACCGAACCACAAACACTTGGGCTCTGAACTTGTTTAGACACGCAAAGGTCCAGACATATCATCGCTTCCTCTCGCTAATTTACGTCAGAGCTCCACACCGAAATTGGAAACATCCAGTGATTGTTCCTACACTAAAGGTGCCAGCCCTGAAAGCTCTTGCTGGTCCTCATCTCCCACTGGTAACCTCTAAAACGAACCACAAACAGTTGGGCTCTGAACTTCTTTAGACACTCAAAGCTCCAGACGTCTCATCGCTTCCTCTCGCTAATTCACGTCAGAGCTCAACACCGAAATTGTGAACGTCCAGGGATTGCTCCTACACTAAAGGTGCCAGCTCTGAAAGCTCTTGCTGGTCCTCATCTCCCACTGGTAACCTCTCAAACGAACCACAAACACTTGGGCTCTGAACTTGTTTAGACATGCAAAGGTCCAGACGTCTCATCGCTTCCTCTCGCTAATTCACGTCAGAGCTCAACACCGAAATTGCGAACGTCCAGCGATTGCTCCTACACTAAAGGTGCCAGCCCTGAAAGCTCTTGCTGGTCCTCATCTCCCACTGGTAACCTCTAAAACGAACCACAAACACTTGGGCTCTGAACTTGTTTAGACACTCAAAGGTCCAGACGTATCATCGCTTCCTCTCGCTAATTCACATCAGAGCTCAACACCGAAATTGCGAATGTCCAGCGATTGCTCCTACACTAAAGGTGCCAGCCCTGAAAGCTCTTGCTGGTCCTCATCTCCCACTGGTAACCTCTCAAACGAACCACAAACACTTGGGCTCTGAACTTGTTTAGACACGCAAAGGTCCAGACGTCTCATCGCTTCCTCTCGCTAATTCACGTCAGAGCTCAACACCGAAATTGCGAACGTCAGCGCTTGCTCCTACACTAAAGGTGCCAGCCCTGAAAGCTCTTCCTGGTCCTCATCTCCCACTGTTACCTCTCAAACGAACCACAAACACTCGGGCTCTGAACTTGTTTAGACACTCAAAGGTCCAGATGTCTCATCGCTTCCTCTCGCTAATTCACGTCAGAGCTCAACACCGAAATTGCGAACGTCCAGCGATTGCTCCTACACTAAAGTTGCCAGCCCTGAAAGCTCTTGCTGATCCTCATCTCCCACTGGTAACCTCTAAAACGAACCAGAAACACTTGGGCTCTGAACTTCTTTAGACACGCAAGTGTCCAGACGTCTCATCGCTTCCTCTCGCTAATTCACGTCAGAGCTCAACACCGAAATTGCGAACGTCCAGCGATTGCTCCTACACTAATGAAAGCTCTTGCTGGTCCTCATCTCCCACTGGTAACCTCTCAAACGAACCACAAACACTTGGCCTCTGAACTTCTTTAGACACTCAAAGGTCCAGACGTATCATCGCTTCCTCTCGCTAATTCACGTCAGAGCTCAACACCGAAATTGCGAACGTCCAGCGATTGCTCCTACACTAAAGGTGCCAGCCCTGAAAGCTCTTGCTGGTCCTCATCTCCCACTGGTAACCTCTAAAACGAACCACAAACACTTGGGCTCTGAACTTGTTTAGACACGCAAAGGTCCAGACGTATCATCGCTTCCTCTCGCTAATTCACGTCAGAGCTCAACACCGAAATTGCGAACGTCCAGCGATTGCTCCTACACTAAAGGCGCCAGCCCTGAAAGCTCTTGCTGGTCCTCATCTCCCACTGGTAACCTCTAAAACGAACCACAAACACTTGGGCTCTGAACTTGTTTAGACACGCAAAGGTCCAGACGTCTCATCGCTTCCTCTCGCTAATTCACATCAGAGCTCAACACCGAAATTGCGAACGTCCAGCGATTGCTCCTACACTAATGAAAGCTCTTGCTGGTCCTCATCTCCCACTGGTAACCTCTAAAACGAACCACAAACACTTGGGCTCTGAACTTGTTTAGACACTCAAAGGTCCAGACGTATCATCGCTTCCTCTCGCTAATTCACATCAGAGCTCAACACCGAAATTGCGAATGTCCAGCGATTGCTCCTACACTAAAGGTGCCAGCCCTGAAAGCTCTTGCTGGTCCTCATCTCCCACTGGTAACCTCTCAAACGAACCACAAACACTTGGGCTCTGAACTTGTTTAGACACGCAAAGGTCCAGACGTCTCATCGCTTCCTCTCGCTAATTCACGTCAGAGCTCAACACCGAAATTGCGAACGTCCAGCGCTTGCTCCTACACTAAAGGTGCCAGCCCTGAAAGCTCTTCCTGGTCCTCATCTCCACTGTTACCTCTCAAACGAACCACAAACACTCGGGCTCTGAACTTGTTTAGACACTCAAAGGTCCAGACGTATCATCGCTTCCTCTCGCTAATTCACGTCAGAGCTCAACACCGAAATGCGAATGTCCAGCGATTGCTCCTACACTAAAGGCACCAGCCCTGAAAGCTCTTGCTGGTCCTCATCTCCCACTGGTAACCTCTAAAACGAACCACAAACACTTGGACTCTGAACTTGTTTAGACACGCAAATGTCCAGACGTATCATCGCTTCCTCTCGCTAATTCACGTCAGAGCTCAACACCGAAATTGCGAACGTCCAGCGGTTGCTCCTACACTAAAGGTGCCAGCCCTGAAAGCTCTTGCTGGTCCTCATCTCCCACTGGTAACCTCTGAACCGAACCACAAACACTTGGGCTCTGAACTTGTTTAGAAACGCAAAGGTCCAGACGTCTCATCGCTTCCTCTCGCTAATTCACGTCAGAGCTCAACAACAAAATTGGAAACGTCCAACTATTACTCCTACACTAAAGGTGCAGCCCTGAAAGCTCTTGCTGGTCCTCATCTCCCACTGGTATCCTCTAAACCGAACCACAAACACTTGGGCTCTGAACTTGTTTAGACACGCAAAGGTCCAGACATATCATCGCTTCCTCTCGCTAATTTACGTCAGAGCTCCACACCGAAATTGGAAACATCCAGTGATTGTTCCTACACTAAAGGTGCCAGCCCTGAAAGCTCTTGCTGGTCCTCATCTCCCACTGGTAACCTCTAAAACGAACCACAAACAGTTGGGCTCTGAACTTCTTTAGACACTCAAAGCTCCAGACGTCTCATCGCTTCCTCTCGCTAATTCACGTCAGAGCTCAACACCGAAATTGTGAACGTCCAGGGATTGCTCCTACACTAAAGGTGCCAGCTCTGAAAGCTCTTGCTGGTCCTCATCTCCACTGGTAACCTCTCAAACGAACCACAAACACTTGGGCTCTGAACTTGTTTAGACATGCAAAGGTCCAGACGTCTCATCGCTTCCTCTCGCTAATTCACGTCAGAGCTCAACACCGAAATTGCGAACGTCCAGCGATTGCTCCTACACTAAAGGTGCCAGCCCTGAAAGCTCTTGCTGGTCCTCATCTCCCACTGGTAACCTCTAAAACGAACCACAAACACTTGGGCTCTGAACTTGTTTAGAGACGCAAAGGTCCAGACGTCTCATCGCTTCCTCTCGCTAATTCACGTCAGAGCTCAACACCGAAATTGCGAACGTCCAGCGATTGCTCCTACACTAAAGGTGCCAGCCCTGAAAGCTCTTGCTGGTCCTCATCTCCCACTGCTAACCTCTAAACCGAACCACAAACACTTGGGCTCTGAACTTGTTTAGACACTCAAAGGTCCAGACGTCTCATCGCTTCCTCTCGCTTAATTCACGTCAGAGCTCAACACGGAAATTGCGAACGTCCAGCGATTGCTCCTACACTAAAGGTGCCAGCCCTGAAAGCTCTTGCTGGTCCCTCATCTCCACTGGTAACCTCTAAAACGAACCACAAACACTTGGGCTCTGAACTTGTTTAGACACGCAAAGGACCAGACGTCTCATCGCTTCCTCTCGCTAATTCACGTCAGAGCTCAACACCGAAATTGGAAACGTCCAGCGATTGCTCCTACACTAAAGGTGCCAGCCCTGAAAGCTCTTGCTGGTCCTCATCTCCCACTGGTAACCTCTCAAACGAACCACAAACACTTGGGCTCTGAACTTCTTTAGACACTCAAAGGTCCAGACATATCATCGCTTCCTCTCGCTAATTCACGTCAGAGCTCAACACCGAAATTGTAAACGTCCAACGATTGCTCCTACGCTAAAGGTGCCAGCCCTGAAAGCTCTTGCTGGTCCTCATCTCCCACTGGTAACCTCTAAAACCAACCACAAACACTTGGGCTCTGAACTTGTTTAGACACGCAAAGGTCCAGACGTCTCATCGCTTCCTCTCGCTAATTCACGTCAGAGCTCAACTCTGAAATTGCGAACGTCCAGCGATTGCTCCTACACTAAAGGTGCCAGCCCTGAAAGCTCCTGCTGGTCCTCATATCCCACTGGTAACCTCTCAAACGAACTACAAACACTTGGGCTCTGAAGTTGTTTAGCCTACTAAAACATCCAACGTACACAGCCTCTCCTGCTCAATCTGGCCAAAATTCAACACCGAAATTGCGAACGTCCAGCGATTGCTCCTACACTAAAGGTGCCTGCCCTGAAAGCTCTTGCTGGTCCTCATCTCCCACTGGTAACCTCTCAAACGAACCACAAACACTTGGGCTCTGAACTTGTTTAGCCTGCTAAAACTTCCAACGTACACAGCCTCTCCTGCTCAATATGGCCGAAGTTCAACACCGAAATTGCGAACGTCCAGGGATTGCTCCTACACTAAAGGTGCCAGCCCCGAAAGCTCTTGCTGGTCCTCATCTCCTACTGTTACCTCTCAAACGAACCACAAACACTTGGGCTCTGAACTTTTTTAGACACTCAGAGGTCCAGACGTATCATCGCTTCCTTTCGCTAATTCACGTCAGAGCTCAACACCGAAATTGAAACGTCCAACGATTGTTCCTACACTAAAGGTGCCAGCCCTGAAAGCTCTTGCTGGTCCTCATCTCCCACTGGTAACCTCTAAAACGAACCAGAAACACTTGGGCTCTGAACTTGTTTAGACACGCAAATGTCCAGACGTATCATCGCTTCCTCTCGCTAATTCACGTCAGAGCTCAACACCGAAATTGCGAACGTCCAGCGATTGCTCCTACACTAATGAAAGCTCTTGCTGGTCCTCATCTCCCACTGGTAACCTCTAAAACGAACCAGAAACACTTGGGCTCTGAACTTCTTTAGACACTCAAAGGTCCAGATATATCACCGCTTCCTCTCGCTAATTCACGTCAGAGCTCAACACCGAAATTGCGAACGTCCAGCAATTGCTCCTACACTAAAGGTGCCAGCCCTGAAAGCTCTTGCAGGTCCTCATCTCCCACTGGTAACCTCTCAAACGAACCACAAACACTTGGCCTCAGAACTTGTTTAGCCTACTAAAACTTCCAACGTACACAGCCTCTCCTGCTCAATCTGGTCAAAATTCAACACCGAAATTGCGAACGTCCAGCGATTGCTCCTACACTAAAGGTGCCAGCCCTGAAAGCTCCTGCTGGTCCTCACCTCCCACGGGTAACCTCTAAACCGAACCACAAACACTTGGGCTCTGAACTTGTTTAGACACGCAAAGCTCCAGACGTCTCATCGCTTCCTCTCGCTAATTCACGTCAGAGCTCAACACCGAAATTGCGAACGTCCAGCGATTGCTCCTACACTAAAGGTGCCAGCCCTGAAAGCTCTTGCTGGTCCTCATCTCCCACTCGTAACCTCTCAAACGAACCACAAACACTTGGGCTCTGAACTTGTTTAGACACTCTAGGGTCCAGACATATCATCGCTTCCTTTCGCTAATTGACGTCAGAGCTCAACACCGAAATTGGAAACGTCAAACGATTGTTCCTACACTAAAGGTGCCAGCCCTGAAAGCTCTTCCTGGTCCTCATCTCCACTGGTAACCTCTAAAACGAATCACAAACACTTGGGCTCTGAACTTGTTTAGACACTCAAAGCTCCAGATGTATCATCGCTTCCTCTCGCTAATTCACGTCAGAGCTCAACACCGAAATTGCGAACGTCCAGCGATTGCTCCTACACTAAAGGTGCCAGCCCTGAAAGCTCTTGCTGGTCCTCATCTCCCACTGGTAACCTCTAAAACGAACCACAAACACTTGGGCTCTGAACTTGTTTAGACACGCAAAGGTCCAGACGTCTCATCGCTTCCTCTCGCTAATTCACGTCAGAGCTCAACACGAAATTGCGAACGTTCCAGCGATTGCTCCTACACTAAAGGTGCCAGCCCTGAAAGCTCTTCCTGGTCCTCATCTCCCACTGGTAACCTCTCAACGAACCACAAACACTTGGGCTCTGAACTTGTTTAGACACGCAAATGTCCAGACGTCTCATCGCTTCCTCTCGCTAATTCACTGTCAGAGCTCAACACCGAAATTGCGAACGTCCAGCGATTGCTCCTACACTAAAGGTGCCAGCCCTGAAAGCTTTTGCTGGTCCTCATCTCCCACTGGTAACCTCTCAAACGAACCACAAACACTTGGTTCTGAACTTCTTTAGACACTCAAAGCTCCAGATGTATCATCGCTTCCTCTCGCTAATTCACGTCAGAGCTCAACACCGAAATTGCGAACGTCCAGCGATTGCTCCTACACTAAAGGTGCCAGCCCTGAAAGCTCTTGCTGGTCCTCATCTCCCACTGGTAACCTCTCAAACGAACCACAAACACTTGGGCTCTGAACTTCTTTAGACACTCAAAGGTCCAGACGTCCCATCGATTCCTCTCGCTAATTCACGTCAGAGCTCAACACCGAAATTGGAAACGTCCAGCGATTGCTCCTACACTAAAGGTGCCAGCCCTGAAAGCTCTTGCTGGTCCTCATCTCCACTGGTAACCTCTAAAACTAACCACAAACACTTGGGCTCTGAACTTGTTTAGACATGCAAAGGTCCAGACGTCTCATCGCTTCCTCTCGCTAATTCACGTCAGAGCTCAACACCGAAATTGCGAACGTCCAGCGATTGCTCCTACACTAAAGGTGCCAGCCCTGAAAGCTCTTGCTGGTCCTCATCTCCCACGGGTAACCTCTAAAACGAATCACAAACACTTGGGCTCTGAACTTGTTTAGACAAGCAAAGGTCCAAACATCTCATCGCTTCCTCTCGCTAATTCACGTCAGAGCTCAACACCGAAATTGCGAACGTCCACCAATTGCTCCTACACTAATGAAAGCTCTTGCTGGTCCTCATCTCCCACTGGTAACCTCTAAAACGAACCACAAACACTTGGCTCTGAACTTGTTTAGACACGCAAAGGTCCAGACGTATCATCGCTTCCTCTCGCTAATTCGCGTCAGAGCTCAACACCGAAATTGCGAACGTCCAGGATTGCTCCTACACTAAAGGTGCCAGCCCTGAAAGCTCTTGCTGGTCCTCATCTCCCACTGGTAACCTCTAAAACTAACCACAAACACTTGGGCTCTGAACTTGTTTAGACACGCAAAGGTCCAGACGTATCATCGCTTCCTCTCGCTAATTCACGTCAGAGCTCAACACCGAAATTGCGAACGTCCAGCGATTGCTCCTACACTAAAGGTGCCAGCCCTGAAAGCTCTTGCTGGTCCTCATCTCCCACTGGTAACCTCTAAACGAACCACAAACACTTGGGCTCTGAACTTGTTTAGACACGCAAAAGTCCAGACGTCTCATCTCTTCCTCTCGCTAATTCACGTCAGAGCTCAACACCGAAATTGCAAACGTCCAGCGATTGCTCCTACACTAAAGGTGCCAGCCCTGAAAGCTCTTGCTGGTCCTCATCTCCCACTGGTAACCTCTCAAACCAACCACAAACACTTGGGCTCCGAACTTGTTTAGACACGCAAAGGTCCAGACGTATCATCGCTTCCTCTCGCTAATTCACGTCAGAGCTCAACACCGAAATTGCGAATGTCCAGCGATTGCTCCTACACTAAAGGTGCCAGCCCTGAAAGCTCCTGCTGGTCCTCACCTCCCACGGGTAACCTCTAAAACGAACCACAAACACTTGGGCTCTGAAGTTGTTTAGACACACAAAGGTCCAGACGTCTCATCGCTTCCTCTCGCTAATTCACGTCAGAGCTCATACCGAAATTGCGAACGTCCAGCGATTGCTCCTACACTAAAGGTGCCAGCCCTGAAAGCTCTTGCTGGTCCTCATCTCCCACTGGTACCCTCTAAACCGAACCACAAACACTTGGGCTCTGAACTTGTTTAGAAACGCAAAAGGTCCAGACGTATCATCGCTTCCTCTCGCTAATTCACGTCAGAGCTCAACACCGAAATTGGAAACGTCAACGATTGTTCCTATACTAAAGGTGCCAGACCTGAAAGCTCTTGCTGGTCCTCATCTCCCACTGGTATCCTCTAAAACGAACCACAAACACTTGGGCTCTGAACTTCTTTAGACACGCAAGGGTCCAGACGTCTCATCGCTTCCTCTCGCTAATTCACGTCAGAGCTCAACACCGAAATTGCGAACGTCCAGCAATTGCTCCTACACTAATGAAAGCTCTTGCTGGTCCTCATCTCCCACTGGTAACCTCTCAAACGAACCACAAACACTTGGGCTCTTGAACTTGTTTAGACACTCAAAGGTCCAGACGTCTCATCGCTTCCTCTCGCTAATTCACGTCAGAGCTCAACACGGAAATTGCGAACGTCCAGCGATTGCTCCTACACTAAAGGTGCCAGCCCTGAAAGCTCTTGCTGGTCCTCATCTCCCACTGGTAACCTCTAAAACGAACCACAAACACTTGGGCTCTGAACTTGTTTAGACACGCAAAGGACCAGACGTCTCATCGCTTCCTCTCGCTAATTCACGTCAGAGCTCAACACCGAAATTGGAAACGTCCAGCGATTGCTCCTACACTAAAGGTGCCAGCCCTGAAAGCTCTTGCTGGTCCTCATCTCCCACTGGTAACCTCTCAAACGAACCACAAACACTTGGGCTCTGAACTTCTTTAGACACTCAAAGGTCCAGACATATCATCGCTTCCTCTCGCTAATTCACGTCAGAGCTCAACACCGAAATTGTAAACGTCCAACGATTGCTCTACGCTAAAGGTGCCAGCCCTGAAAGCTCTTGCTGGTCCTCATCTCCCACTGGTAACCTCTAAAACCAACCACAAACACTTGGGCTCTGAACTTGTTTAGACACGCAAAGGTCCAGACGTCTCATCGCTTCCTCTCGCTAATTCACGTCAGAGCTCAACTCTGAAATTGCGAACGTCCAGCGATTGCTCCTACACTAAAGGTGCAGCCCTGAAAGCTCCTGCTGGTCCTCATATCCCACTGGTAACCTCTCAAACGAACTACAAACACTTGGGCTCTGAAGTTGTTTAGCCTACTAAAACATCCAACGTACACAGCCTCTCCTGCTCAATCTGGCCAAAATTCAACACCGAAATTGCGAACGTCCAGCGATTGCTCCTACACTAAAGGTGCCTGCCCTGAAAGCTCTTGCTGGTCCTCATCTCCCACTGGTAACCTCTCAAACGAACCACAAACACTTGGGCTCTGAACTTGTTTAGCCTGCTAAAACTTCAACGTACACAGCCTCTCCTGCTCAATATGGCCGAAGTTCAACACCGAAATTGCGAACGTCCAGGGATTGCTCCTACACTAAAGGTGCCAGCCCCGAAAGCTCTTGCTGGTCCTCATCTCCTACTGTTACCTCTCAAAACGAAACCACAAACACTTGGGCTCTGAACTTTTTTAGACACTCAGAGGTCCAGACGTATCATCGCTTCCTTTCGCTAATTCACGTCAGAGCTCAACACCGAAATTGAAACGTCCAACGATTGTTCCTACACTAAAGGTGCCAGCCCTGAAAGCTCTTGCTGGTCCTCATCTCCCACTGGTAACCTCTAAAACGAACCAGAAACACTTGGGCTCTGAACTTGTTTAGACACGCAAATGTCCAGACGTATCATCGCTTCCTCTCGCTAATTCACGTCAGAGCTCAACACCGAAATTGCGAACGTCCAGCGATTGCTCCTACACTAATGAAAGCTCTTGCTGGTCCTCATCTCCCACTGGTAACCTCTAAAACGAACCAGAAACACTTGGGCTCTGAACTTCTTTAGACACTCAAAGGTCCAGATATATCACCGCTTCCTCTCGCTAATTCACCGTCAGAGCTCAACACCGAAATTGCGAACGCCCAGCAATTGCTCCTACACTAAAGGTGCCAGCCCTGAAAGCTCTTGGCAGGTCCTCATCTCCCACTGGTAACCTCTCAAACGAACCACAAACACTTGGCCTCAGAACTTGTTTAGCCTACTAAAACTTCCAACGTACACAGCCTCTCCTGCTCAATCTGGTCAAAATTCAACACCGAAATTGCGAACGTCCAGCGATTGCTCCTACACTAAAGGTGCCAGCCCTGAAAGCTCTTGCTGGTCCTCATCTCCCACTGGTAACCTCTAAAACGAACACAAACACTTGGGCTCTGAACTTGTTTAGACACGCAAAGGTCCAGACGTCTCATCGCTTCCTCTCGCTAATTCACGTCAGAGCTCAACACCGAAATTGCGAAACGTCCAGCGATTGCTCCTACACTAAAGGTGCCAGCCCTGAAAGCTCTTCCTGGTCCTCATCTCCCACTGGTAACCTCTAAAACGAACCACAAACACTTGGGCTCTGAACTTGTTTAGACACGCAAATGTCCAGACGTCTCATCGCTTCCTCTCGCTAATTCACGTCAGAGCTCAACACCGAAATTGCGAACGTCCAGCGATTGCTCCTACACTAAAGGTGCCAGCCCTGAAAGCTTTTGCTGGTCCTCATCTCTCCCACTGGTAACCTCTCAAACGAACCACAAACACTTGGGTTCTGAACTTCTTTAGACACTCAAAGCTCCAGATGTATCATCGCTTCCTCTCGCTAATTCACGTCAGAGCTCAACACCGAAATTGCGAACGTCCAGCGATTGCTCCTACACTAAAGGTGCCAGCCCTGAAAGCTCTTGCTGGTCCTCATCTCCCACTGGTAACCTCTCAAACGAACCACAAACACTTGGGCTCTGAACTTCTTTAGACACTCAAAGGTCCAGACGTCCCATCGATTCCTCTCGCTAATTCACGTCAGAGCTCAACACCGAAATTGGAAACGTCCAGCAATTGCTCCTACACTAAAGGTGCCAGCCCTGAAAGCTCTTGCTGGTTCTCATCTCGCACACTGGTAACCTCTAAAACGAACCAGAAACACTTGGGCTCTGAACTTGTTTAGACACGCAAATGTCCAGACGTATCATCGCTTCTCTCGCTAATTCACGTCAGAA
>NW_026777223.1:0-83828 GCF_030936135.1 Gavia stellata | reverse complement strand
TTGTGTACGTTGGAAGTTTTCGTAGGCTAAACAAGTTCAGAGCGCAAGTGTTTGTGGTTCGTTTGAGAGGTTACCAGTGGGAGATGAGGACCCAGCAAGAGCTTTCAGGGCTGGCACCTTTAGTGTAGGAGCAATCGCCCGGACGTTCGAAATTTCGGTGTTGAGCTCTGGCCAGTTTGAGCAGGAGAGGCTGTGTACGTTGGAAGTTTTCGTAGGCTAAACAAGTTCAGAGCGCAAGTGTTTGTGGTTCGTTTGAGAGGTTACCAGTGGGAGATGAGGACCAGCAAGAGCTTTCAGGGCTGGCACCTTTAGTGTAGGAGCAATCGCCGGACGTTCGCAATTTCGGTGTTGAATTTCGGGCAGATTGAGCAGGAGAGGCTGTGTACGTTGGAAGTTTTCGTAGGCTAAACAAGTTCAGAGCGCAAGTGTTTGTGGTTCGTTTGAGAGGTTACCAGTGGGAGATGAGGACCAGCAAGAGCTTTCAGGGCTGGCACCTTTAGTGTAGGAGCAATCGCTGGACGTTCGCAATTTCAGTGTTGAATTTCGGGCAGATTGAGCAGGAGAGGCTGTGTACGTTGGAAGTTTTCGTAGGCTAAACAAGTTCAGAGCCCAAGTGTTTGTGGTTCGTTTGAGAGGTTACCAGTGGGAGATGAGGACCAGCAAGAGCTTTCAGGGCTGGCACCTTTAGTGTAGGAGCAATCGCCGGACGTTCGAAATTTCGGTGTTGAGCTCTGGCCAGTTTGAGCAGGAGAGGCTGTGTACGTTGGAAGTTTTCGTAGGCTAAACAAGTTCAGAGCGCAAGTGTTTGTGGTTCGTTTGAGAGGTTACCAGTGGGAGATGAGGACCAGCAAGAGCTTTCAGGGCTGGCACCTTTAGTGTAGGAGCAATCGCTGGACGTTCGCAATTTCGGTGTTGAATTTCGGGCAGATTGAGCAGGAGAGGCTGTGTACGTTGGAAGTTTTCGTAGGCTAAACAAGTTCAGAGCCCAAGTGTTTGTGGTTCGTTTGAGAGGTTACCAGTGGGAGATGAGGACCAGCAAGAGCTTTCAGGGCTGGCGCCTTTAGTGTAGGAGCAATCGCTGGATGTTCGCAATTTCGGTGTTGAGCTCTGGCCAGATTGAGCAGGAGAGGCTGTGTACGTTGGAAGTTTTCGTAGGCTAAACAAGTTCAGAGCCCAAGTGTTTGTGGTTCGTTTGAGAGGTTACCAGTGGGAGATGAGGACCAGCAAGAGCTTTCGGGGCTGGCACCTTTAGTGTAGGAGCAATCGCTGGACGTTGGCAATTTCGGTGTTGAGCTTTGGGCCAGATTGAGCAGGAGAGGCTGTGTACGTTGGAAGTTTTAGTAGGCTAAACAAGTTCCAAGCCCAAGTGTTTGTGGTTCGTTTGAGAGGTTACCAGTGGGAGATGAGGACCAGCAAGAGCTTTCAGGGCTGGCACCTTTAGTGTAGGAGCAATCGCCGGACGTTCGCAATTTCGGTGTTGAATTTCGGGCAGATTGAGCAGGAGAGGCTGTGTACGTTGGAAGTTTTCGTAGGCTAAACAAGTTCAGAGCCCAAGTGTTTGTGGTTCGTTTGAGAGGTTACCAGTGGGAGATGAGGACCAGCAAGAGCTTTCAGGGCTGGCACCTTTAGTGTAGGAGCAATCGCCGGACGTTCGCAATTTCGGTGTTGAATTTCGGGCAGATTGAGCAGGAGAGGCTGTGTATGTTGGAAGTTTTCGTAGGCTAAACAAGTTCAGAGCGCAAGTGTTTGTGGTTCGTTTGAGAGGTTACCAGTGGGAGATGAGGACCAGCAAGAGCTTTCAGGGCTGGCACCTTTAGTGTAGGAGCAATCGCCGGACGTTCGAAATTTCGGTGTTGAGCTCTGGCCAGTTTGAGCAGGAGAGGCTGTGTACGTTGGAAGTTTTAGTAGGCTAAACAAGTTCAGAGCGCAAGTGTTTGTGGTTCGTTTGAGAGGTTACCAGTGGGATGATGAGGACCAGCAAGAGCTTTCAGGGCTGGCACCTTTAGTGTAGGAGCAATCGCCGGACGTTCGCAATTTCGGTGTTGAATTTCGGGCAGATTGAGCAGGAGAGGGCTGTGTACGTTGGAAGTTTTAGTAGGCTAAACAAGTTCAGAGCGCAAGTGTTTGTGGTTCGTTTGAGAGGTTACCAGTGGGAGATGAGGACCAGCAAGAGCTTTCAGGGCTGGCACCTTTAGTGTAGGAGCAATCGCTGGACGTTCGCAATTTCGGTGTTGAATTTTGGGCAGATTGAGCAGGAGAGGCTGTGTACGTTGGAAGTTTTAGTAGGCTAAACAAGTTCAGAGCCCAAGTGTTTGTGGTTCGTTTGAGAGGTTACCAGTGGGAGATGAGGACCAGCAAGAGCTTTCAGGGCTGGCACCTTTAGTGTAGGAGCAATCGCCGGACGTTCGCAATTTCGGTGTTGAATTTTGGCCAGATTGAGCAGGAGAGGCTGTGTACGTTGGAAGTTTTAGTAGGCTAAACAAGTTCAGAGCGCAAGTGTTTGTGGTTCGTTTGAGAGGTTACCAGTGGGAGATGAGGACCAGCAAGAGCTTTCAGGGCTGGCACCTTTAGTGTAGGAGCAATCGCTGGACGTTCGCAATTTCGGTGTTGAGCTCTGGCCAGGTTGAGCAGGAGAGGCTGTGTACGTTGGAAGTTTTAGTAGGCTAAACAAGTTCAGAGCCCAAGTGTTTGTGGTTCGTTTGAGAGGTTACCAGTGGGAGATGAGGACCAGCAAGAGCTTTCAGGGCTGACACCTTTAGTGTAGGAGCAAACGCCGGACGTTCGCAATTTCGGTGTTGAGCTCTGGCCAGATTGAGCAGGAGAGGCTGTGTACGTTGGAAGTTTTAGTAGGCTAAACAAGTTCAGAGCGCAAGTGTTTGTGGTTCGTTTGAGAGGTTACCAGTGGGAGATGAGGACCAGCAAGAGCTTTCAGGGCTGGCACCTTTAGTGTAGGAGCAATCGCCGGACGTTGGCAATTTCGGTGTTGAATTTCGGGCAGATTGAGCAGGAGAGGCTGTGTACGTTGGAAGTTTTAGTAGGCTAAACAAGTTCAGAGCGCAAGTGTTTGTGGTTCGTTTGAGAGGTTACCAGTGGGAGATGAGGACCAGCAAGAGCTTTCAGGGCTGGCACCTTTAGTGTAGGAGCAATCGCCGGACGTTCGCAATTTCGGTGTTGAATTTTGGGCAGATTGAGCAGGAGAGGCTGTGTACGTTGGAAGTTTTCGTAGGCTAAACAAGTTCAGAGTGCAAGTGTTTGTGGTTCGTTTGAGAGGTTACCAGTGGGAGATGAGGAGCAGCAAGAGCTTTCAGGGCTGGCACCGTTTAGTGTAGGAGCAATCGCTGGACGTTCGCAATTTCGGTGTTGAGCTCTGGCCAGATTGAGCAGGAGAGGCTGTGTACGTTGGAAGTTTTCGTAGGCTAAACGAGTTCAGAGCCCAAGTGTTTGTGGTTCGTTTGAGAGGTTACCAGTGGGAGATGAGGACCAGCAAGAGCTTTCAGGGCTGGCACCTTTAGTGTAGGAGCAATCGCTGGACGTTTGCAATTTCGGTGTTGAATTTCGGGCAGATTGAGCAGGAGAGGCTGTGTACGTTGGAAGTTTTCGTAGGCTAAACAAGTTCAGAGCCCAAGTGTTTGTGGTTCGTTTGAGAGGTTACCAGTGGGAGATGAGGACCAGCAAGAGCTTTCAGGGCTGGCACCTTTAGTGTAGGAGCAATCGCCGGACGTTCGCAATTTCGGTGTTGAATTTCGGGCAGATTGAGCAGGAGGAGGCTGTGTACGTTGGAAGTTTTAGTAGGCTAAACAAGTTCAGAGCGCAAGTGTTTGTGGTTCGTTTGAGAGGTTACCAGTGGGAGATGAGGACCAGCAAGAGCTTTCAGGGCTGGCACCTTTAGTGTAGGAGCAATCGCCGGACGTTCGCAATTTCGGTGTTGAATTTCGGGCAGATTGAGCAGGAGAGGCTGTGTACGTTGGAAGTTTAGTAGGCTAAACAAGTTCAGAGCCCAAGTGTTTGTGGTTCGTTTGAGAGGTTACCAGTGGGAGATGAGGACCAGCAAGAGCTTTCAGGGCTGGCACCTTTAGTGTAGGAGCAATCGCCGGACGTTCGCAATTTCGGTGTTGAATTTCGGGCAGATTGAGCAGGAGAGGCTGTGTACGTTGGAAGTTTTAGTAGGCTAAACAAGTTCAGAGCGCAAGTGTTTGTGGTTCGTTTGAGAGGTTACCAGTGGGAGATGAGGACCAGCAAGAGCTTTCAGGGCTGGCACCTTTAGTGTAGGGAGCAATCGCTGGACGTTCGCAATTTCGGTGTTGAATTTCGGGCAGATTGAGCAGGAGAGGCTGTGTACGTTGGAAGTTTTCGTAGGCTAAACAAGTTCAGAGCCCAAGTGTTTGTGGTTCGTTTGAGAGGTTACCAGTGGGAGATGAGGACCAGCAAGAGCTTTCAGGGCTGGCGCCTTTAGTGTAGGAGCAATCGCTGGATGTTCGCAATTTCGGTGTTGAGCTCTGGCCAGATTGAGCAGGAGAGGCTGTGTACGTTGCAAGTTTTCGTAGGCTAAACAAGTTCAGAGCGCAAGTGTTTGTGGTTCGTTTGAGAGGTTACCAGTGGGAGATGAGGAGCAGCAAGAGCTTTCAGGGCTGGCACCTTTAGTGTAGGAGCAATCGCCGGACGTTCGCAATTTCGGTGTTGAATTTCGGGCAGATTGAGCAGGAGAGGCTGTGTACGTTGGAAGTTTTAGTAGGCTAAACAAGTTCAGAGCGCAAGTGTTTGTGGTTCGTTTGAGAGGTTACCAGTGGGAGATGAGGACCAGCAAGAGCTTTCAGGGCTGGCACCTTTAGTGTAGGAGCAATCGCCGGACGTTGGCAATTTCGGTGTTGAATTTCGGGCAGATTGAGCAGGAGAGGCTGTGTACGTTGGAAGTTTTAGTAGGCTAAACAAGTTCAGAGCGCAAGTGTTTGTGGTTCGTTTGAGAGGTTACCAGTGGGAGATGAGGACCAGCAAGAGCTTTCAGGGCTGGCACCTTTAGTGTAGGATCAATCGCCGGACGTTCGCAATTTCGGTGTTGAATTTTGGGCAGATTGAGCAGGAGAGGCTGTGTACGTTGGAAGTTTTCGTAGGCTAAACAAGTTCAGAGCGCAAGTGTTTGTGGTTCGTTTGAGAGGTTACCAGTGGGAGATGAGGAGCAGCAAGAGCTTTCAGGGCTGGCACCTTTAGTGTAGGAGCAATCGCTGGACGTTCGCAATTTCGGTGTTGAGCTCTGGCCAGATTGAGCAGGAGAGGCTGTGTACGTTGGAAGTTTTCGTAGGCTAAACAAGTTCAGAGCCCAAGTGTTTGTGGTTCGTTTGAGAGGTTACCAGTGGGAGATGAGGAGCAGCAAGAGCTTTCAGGGCTGGCACCTTTAGTGTAGGAGCAATCGCCGGACGTTGGCAATTTCGGTGTTGAGATCTGGCCAGATTGAGCAGGAGAGGCTGTGTACGTTGGAAGTTTTAGTAGGCTAAACAAGTTCAGAGCGCAAGTGTTTGTGGTTCGTTTGAGAGGTTACCAGTGGGAGATGAGGACCAGCAAGAGCTTTCAGGGCTGGCACCTTTAGTGTAGGAGCAATCGCTGGACGTTTGCAATTTCGGTGTTGAATTTCGGGCAGATTGAGCAGGAGAGGCTGTGTACGTTGGAAGTTTTCGTAGGCTAAACAAGTTCAGAGCCCAAGTGTTTGTGGTTCGTTTGAGAGGTTACCAGTGGGAGATGAGGACCAGCAAGAGCTTTCAGGGCTGGCACCTTTAGTGTAGGAGCAATCGCCGGACGTTCGCAATTTCGGTGTTGATTTTTGGGCAGATTGAGCAGGAGAGGCTGTGTACGTTGGAAGTTTTAGTAGGCTAAACAAGTTCAGAGCGCAAGTGTTTGTGGTTCGTTTGAGAGGTTACCAGTGGGAGATGAGGACCAGCAAGAGCTTTCAGGGCTGGCACCTTTAGTGTAGGAGCAATCGCCGGACGTTCGCAATTTCGGTGTTGAATTTTGGGCAGATTGAGCAGGAGAGGCTGTGTACGTTGGAAGTTTTAGTAGGCTAAACAAGTTCAGAGCGCAAGTGTTTGTGGTTCGTTTGAGAGGTTCCCAGTGGGAGATGAGGACCAGCAAGAGCTTTCAGGGCTGGCACCTTTAGTGTAGGAGCAATCGCCGGAACGTTCGCAATTTCGGTGTTGAATTTCGGGCAGATTGAGCAGGAGAGGCTGTGTACGTTGGAAGTTTTCGTAGGCTAAACAAGTTCAGAGCCCAAGTGTTTGTGGTTCGTTTGAGAGGTTACCAGTGGGAGATGAGGACCAGCAAGAGCTTTCAGGGCTGGCACCTTTAGTGTAGGAGCAATCGCTGGACGTTCGCAATTTCGGTGTTGAGCTCTGGCCAGATTGAGCAGGAGAGGCTGTGTACGTTGGAAGTTTTCGTAGGCTAAACAAGTTCAGAGCGCAAGTGTTTGTGGTTCGTTTGAGAGGTTACCAGTGGGAGATGAGGACCAGCAAGAGCTTTCAGGGCTGGCACCTTTAGTGTAGGAGCAATCGCTGGACGTTGGCAATTTCGGTGTTGAATTTCGGGCAGATTGAGCAGGAGAGGCTGTGTACGTTGGAAGTTTTAGTAGGCTAAACAAGTTCAGAGCGCAAGTGTTTGTGGTTCGTTTGAGAGGTTACCAGTGGGAGATGAGGACCAGCAAGAGCTTTCAGGGCTGGCACCTTTAGTGTAGGAGCAATCGCTGGACGTTCGCAATTTCGGTGTTGAATTTCGGGCAGATTGAGCAGGAGAGGCTGTGTACGTTGGAAGTTTTCGTAGGCTAAACAAGTTCAGAGCCCAAGTGGTTTGTGGTTCGTTTGAGAGGTTACCAGTGGGAGATGAGGACCAGCAAGAGCTTTCAGGGCTGGCTCCTTTAGTGTAGGAGCAATCGCTGGATGTTCGCAATTTCGGTGTTGAGCTCTGGCCAGATTGAGCAGGAGAGGCTGTGTACGTTGGAAGTTTTCGTAGGCTAAACAAGTTCAGAGCCCAAGTGTTTGTGGTTCATTTGAGAGGTTACCAGTGGGAGATGAGGACCAGCAAGAGCTTTCGGGGCTGGCACCTTTAGTGTAGGAGCAATCGCTGGACGTTCGCGATTTCGGTGTTGAGCTCTGGCCAGATTGAGCAGGAGAGGCTGTGTACGTTGGAAGTTTTAGTAGGCTAAACAAGTTCAGAGCCCAAGTGTTTGTGGTTCGTTTGAGAGGTTACCAGTGGGAGATGAGGACCAGCAAGAGCTTTCAGGGCTGGCACCTTTAGTGTAGGAGCAATCGCTGGACGTTCGCAATTTCGGTGTTGAATTTCGGGCAGATTGAGCAGGAGAGGCTGTGTACGTTGGAAGTTTTCGTAGGCCTAAACAAGTTCAGAGCCCAAGTGTTTGTGGTTCGTTTGAGAGGTTACCAGTGGGAGATGAGGACCAGCAAGAGCTTTCAGGGCTGGCACCTTTAGTGTAGGAGCAATCGCCGGACGTTCGCAATTTCGGTGTTGAATTTCGGGCAGATTGAGCAGGAGAGGCTGTGTACGTTGGAAGTTTTCGTAGGCTAAACAAGTTCAGAGCGCAAGTGTTTGTGGTTCGTTTGAGAGGTTACCAGTGGGAGATGAGGGACCAGCAAGAGCTTTCAGGGCTGGCACCTTTAGTGTAGGAGCAATCGCCGGACGTTCGAAATTTCGGTGTTGAGCTCTGGCCAGTTTGAGCAGGAGAGGCTGTGTACGTTGGAAGTTTTAGTAGGCTAAACAAGTTCAGAGCGCAAGTGTTTGTGGTTCGTTTGAGAGGTTACCAGTGGGAGATGAGGACCAGCAAGAGCTTTCAGGGCTGGCACCTTTAGTGTAGGAGCAATCGCCGGACGTTCGCAATTTCGGTGTTGAATTTCGGGCAGATTGAGCAGGAGAGGCTGTGTACGTTGGAAGTTTTAGTAGGCTAAACAAGTTCAGAGCGCAAGTGTTTGTGGTTCGTTTGAGAGGTTACCAGTGGGAGATGAGGACCAGCAAGAGCTTTCAGGGCTGGCACCTTTAGTGTAGGAGCAATCGCTGGACGTTCGCAATTTCGGTGTTGAATTTCGGGCAGATTGAGCAGGAGAGGCTGTGTACGTTGGAAGTTTTCGTAGGCTAAACAAGTTCAGAGCCCAAGTGTTTGTGGTTCGTTTGAGAGGTTACCAGTGGGAGATGAGGACCAGCAAGAGCTTTCAGGGCTGGCACCTTTAGTGTAGGAGCAATCGCCGGACGTTCGAAATTTCGGTGTTGAGCTCTGGCCAAATTGAGCAGGAGAGGCTGTGTACGTTGGAAGTTTTAGTAGGCTAAACAAGTTCAGAGCGCAAGTGTTTGTGGTTCGTTTGAGAGGTTACCAGTGGGAGATGAGGACCAGCAAGAGCTTTCAGGGCTGGCACCTTTAGTGTAGGAGCAATCGCTGGACGTTCGCAATTTCGGTGTTGAATTTCGGGCAGATTGAGCAGGAGAGGCTGTGTACGTTGGAAGTTTTCGTAGGCTAAACAAGTTCAGAGCGCAAGTGTTTGTGGTTCGTTTGAGAGGTTACCAGTGGGAGATGAGGACCAGCAAGAGCTTTCAGGGCTGGCACCTTTAGTGTAGGAGCAATCGCTGGATGTTCGCAATTTCGGTGTTGAGCTCTGGCCAGATTGAGCAGGAGAGGCTGTGTAACGTTGGAAGTTTTCGTAGGCTAAACAAGTTCAGAGCGCAAGTGTTTGTGGTTCGTTTGAGAGGTTACCAGTGGGAGATGAGGACCAGCAAGAGCTTTCAGGGCTGGCACCTTTAGTGTAGGAGCAATCGCCGGACGTTCGCAATTTCGGTGTTGAATTTTGGCCAGATTGAGCAGGAGAGGCTGTGTACGTTGGAAGTTTTCGTAGGCTAAACAAGTTCAGAGCGCAAGTGTTTGTGGTTCGTTTGAGAGGTTACCAGTGGGAGATGAGGACCAGCAAGAGCTTTCAGGGCTGGCACCTTTAGTGTAGGAGCAATCGCTGGACGTTCGCAATTTCGGTGTTGAGCTCTGGCCAGATTGAGCAGGAGAGGCTGTGTACGTTGGAAGTTTTCGTAGGCTAAACAAGTTCAGAGCCCAAGTGTTTGTGGTTCGTTTGAGAGGTTACCAGTGGGAGATGAGGACCAGCAAGAGCTTTCAGGGCTGGCACCTTTAGTGTAGGAGCAATCGCTGGACATTGGCAATTTCGGTGTTGAGCTCTGGCCAGATTGAGCAGGAGAGGCTGTGTACGTTGGAAGTTTTAGTAGGCTAAACAAGTTCAGAGCGCAAGTGTTTGTGGTTCGTTTGAGAGGTTACCAGTGGGAGATGAGGACCAGCAAGAGCTTTCAGGGCTGGCACCTTTAGTGTAGGAGCAATCGCCGGACGTTCGCAATTTCGGTGTTGAATTTCGGGCAGATTGAGCAGGAGAGGCTGTGTACGTTGGAAGTTTTCGTAGGCTAAACAAGTTCAGAGCGCAAGTGTTTGTGGTTCGTTTGAGAGGTTACCAGTGGGAGATGAGGACCAGCAAGAGCTTTCAGGGCTGGCACCTTTAGTGTAGGAGCAATCGCCGGACGTTCGCAATTTCGGTGTTGAATTTCGGGCAGATTGAGCAGGAGAGGCTGTGTACGTTGGAAGTTTTCGTAGGCTAAACAAGTTCAGAGCCCAAGTGTTTGTGGTTCGTTTGAGAGGTTACCAGTGGGAGATGAGGACCAGCAAGAGCTTTCAGGGCTGGCACCTTTAGTGTAGGAGCAATCGCTGGACGTTCGCAATTTCGGTGTTGAGCTCTGGCCAGATTGAGCAGGAGAGGCTGTGTACGTTGGAAGTTTTAGTAGGCTAAACAAGTTCAGAGCGCAAGTGTTTGTGGTTCGTTTGAGAGGTTACCAGTGGGAGATGAGGACCAGCAAGAGCTTTCAGGGCTGGCACCTTTAGTGTAGGAGCAATCGTTGGACGTTCGCAATTTCGGTGTTGAATTTCGGGCAGATTGAGCAGGAGAGGCTGTGTACGTTGGAAGTTTTCGTAGGCTAAAAAAGTTCAGAGCGCAAGTGTTTGTGGTTCGTTTGAGAGGTTACCAGTGGGAGATGAGGACCAGCAAGAGCTTTCAGGGCTGGCATCTTAGTGTAGGAGCAATCGCCGGACGTTCGCAATTTCGGTGTTGAATTTTGGCCAGATTGAGCAGGAGAGGCTGTGTACGTTGGAAGTTTCCGTAGGCTAAACAAGTTCAGAGCGCAAGTGTTTGTGGTTCGTTTGAGAGGTTACCAGTGGGAGATGAGGAGCAGCAAGAGCTTTCAGGGCTGGCACCTTTAGTGTAGGAGCAATCGCCGGACGTTCGCAATTTCGGTGTTGAATTTCGGGCAGATTGAGCAGGAGAGGCTATGTACGTTGGAAGTTCTCGTAGGCTAAACAAGTTCAGAGCGCAAGTGTTTGTGGTTCGTTTGAGAGGTTACCAGTGGGAGATGAGGAGCAGCAAGAGCTTTCAGGGCTGGCACCTTTAGTGTAGGAGCAATCGCCGGACGTTCGCAATTTCGGTGTTGAATTTCGGGCAGATTGAGCAGGAGAGGCTGTGTACGTTGGAAGTTTTCGTAGGCTAAACAAGTTCAGAGCGCAAGTGTTTGTGGTTCGTTTGAGAGGTTACCAGTGGGAGATGAGGACCAGCAAGAGCTTTCAGGGCTGGCACCTTTAGTGTAGGAGCAATCGCTGGACGTTCGCAATTTCGGTGTTGAGCTCTGGCCAGATTGAGCAGGAGAGGCTGTGTACGTTGGAAGTTTTCGTAGGCTAAACAAGTTCAGAGCCCAAGTGTTTGTGGTTCGTTTGAGAGGTTACCAGTGGGAGATGAGGACCAGCAAGAGCTTTCAGGGCTGGCACCTTTAGTGTAGGAGCAATCGCTGGACGTTCGCAATTTCGGTGTTGAGCTCTGGCCAGATTGAGCAGGAGAGGCTGTGTACGTTGGAAGTTTTCGTAGGCTAAACAAGTTCAGAGCGCAAGTGTTTGTGGTTCGTTTGAGAGGTTACCAGTGGGAGATGAGGACCAGCAAGAGCTTTCAGGGCTGGCACCTTTAGTGTAGGAGCAATCGCCGGACGTTCGCAATTTCGGTGTTGAGCTCTGGCCAGATTGAGCAGGAGAGGCTGTGTACGTTGGAAGTTTTAGTAGGCTAAACAAGTTCAGAGCGCAAGTGTTTGTGGTTCGTTTGAGAGGTTACCAGTGGGAGATGAGGACCAGCAAGAGCTTTCAGGGCTGGCACCTTTAGTGTAGGAGCAATCGTTGGACGTTCGCAATTTCGGTGTTGAATTTCGGGCAGATTGAGCAGGAGAGGCTGTGTACGTTGGAAGTTTTCGTAGGCTAAAAAAGTTCAGAGCGCAAGTGTTTGTGGTTCGTTTGAGAGGTTACCAGTGGGAGATGAGGACCAGCAAGAGCTTTCAGGGCTGGCATCTTTAGTGTAGGAGCAATCGCCGGACGTTCGCAATTTCGGTGTTGAATTTTGGCCAGATTGAGCAGGAGAGGCTGTGTACGTTGGAAGTTTCCGTAGGCTAAACAAGTTCAGAGCGCAAGTGTTTGTGGTTCGTTTGAGAGGTTACCAGTGGGAGATGAGGAGCAGCAAGAGCTTTCAGGGCTGGCACCTTTAGTGTAGGAGCAATCGCCGGACGTTCGCAATTTCGGTGTTGAATTTCGGGCAGATTGAGCAGGAGAGGCTATGTACGTTGGAAGTTCTCGTAGGCTAAACAAGTTCAGAGCCCAAGTGTTTGTGGTTCGTTTGAGAGGTTACCAGTGGGAGATGAGGACCAGGAAGAGCTTTCAGGGCTGGCACCTTTAGTGTAGGAGCAATCGCCGGACGTTCGCAATTTCGGTGTTGAATTTCGGGCAGATTGAGCAGGAGAGGCTGTGTACGTTGGAAGTTTTCGTAGGCTAAACAAGTTCAGAGCGCAAGTGTTTGTGGTTCGATTGAGAGGTTACCAGTGGGAGATGAGGACCAGCAAGAGCTTTCAGGGCTGGCACCTTTAGTGTAGGAGCAATCGCTGGAACGTTCGCAATTTCGGTGTTGAGCTCTGGCCAGATTGAGCAGGAGAGGCTGTGTACGTTGGAAGTTTTAGTAGGCTAAACAAGTTCAGAGCCCAAGTGTTTGTGGTTCGTTTGAGAGGTTACCAGTGGGAGATGAGGACCCAGCAAGAGCTTTCAGGGCTGGCACCTTTAGTGTAGGAGCAATCGCTGGACGTTCGCAATTTCGGTGTTGAGCTCTGGCCAGATTGAGCAGGAGAGGCTGTGTACGTTGGAAGTTTTCGTAGGCTAAAACAAGTTCAGAGCGCAAGTGTTTGTGGTTCGTTTGAGAGGTTACCAGTGGGAGATGAGGACCAGCAAGAGCTTTCAGGGCTGGCACCTTTAGTGTAGGAGCAATCGCCGGACGTTCGCAATTTCGGTGTTGAATTTCGGGCAGATTGAGCAGGAGACGCTGTGTACGTTGGAAGTTTTAGTAGGCTAAACAAGTTCAGAGCCCAAGTGTTTGTGGTTCGTTTGAGAGGTTACCAGTGGGAGATGAGGACCAGCAAGAGCTTTCAGGGCTGGCACCTTTAGTGTAGGAGCAATCGCCGGACGTTGGCAATTTCGGTGTTGAATTTCGGGCAGATTGAGCAGGAGAGGCTGTGTACGTTGGAAGTTTTCGTAGGCTAAACAAGTTCAGAGCCCAAGTGTTTGTGGTTCGTTTGAGAGGTTACCAGTGGGAGATGAGGACCAGCAAGAGCTTTCAGGGCTGGCACCTTTAGTGTAGGAGCAATCGCCGGACGTTCGCAATTTCGGTGTTGAATTTTTGGGCAGATTGAGCAGGAGAGGCTATGTACGTTGGAAGTTTTCGTAGGCTAAAACAAGTTCAGAGCCCAAGTGTTTGTGGTTCGTTTGAGAGGTTACCAGTGGGAGATGAGGAGCAGCAAGAGCTTTCAGGGCTGGCACCTTTAGTGTAGGAGCAATCGCCGGACGTTCGCAATTTCGGTGTTGAATTTCGGGCAGATTGAGCAGGAGAGGCTGTGTACGTTGGAAGTTTTCGTAGGCTAAACAAGTTCAGAGCGCAAGTGTTTGTGGTTCGTTTGAGAGGTTACCAGTGGGAGATGAGGACCAGCAAGAGCTTTCAGGGCTGGCACCTTTAGTGTAGGAGCAATCGCCGGACGTTCGCAATTTCGGTGTTGAGCTCTGGCCAGATTGAGCAGGAGAGGCTGTGTACGTTGGAAGTTTTAGTAGGCTAAACAAGTTCAGAGCCCAAGTGTTTGTGGTTCGTTTGAGAGGTTACCAGTGGGAGATGAGGAGCAGCAAGAGCTTTCAGGGCTGGCACCTTTAGTGTAGGAGCAATCGCCGGACGTTCGCAATTTCGGTGTTGAGCTCTGGCCAGATTGAGCAGGAGAGGCTGTGTACGTTGGAAGTTTTAGTAGGCTAAACAAGTTCAGAGCGCAAGTGTTTGTGGTTCGTTTGAGAGGTTACCAGTGGGAGATGAGGACCAGCAAGAGCTTTCAGGGCTGGCACCTTTAGTGTAGGAGCAATCGCCGGACGTTCGCAATTTCGGTGTTGAGCTCTGGCCAGATTGAGCAGGAGAGGCTGTGTACGTTGGAAGTTTTAGTAGGCTAAACAAGTTCAGAGCGCAAGTGTTTGTGGTTCGTTTGAGAGGTTACCAGTGGGAGATGAGGACCAGCAAGAGCTTTCAGGGCTGGCACCTTTAGTGTAGGAGCAATCGCCGGACGTTCGCAATTTCGGTGTTGAATTTTGGCCAGATTGAGCAGGAGAGGCTGTGTACGTTGGAAGTTTCCGTAGGCTAAACAAGTTCAGAGCGCAAGTGTTTGTGGTTCGTTTGAGAGGTTACCAGTGGGAGATGAGGAGCAGCAAGAGCTTTCAGGGCTGGCACCTTTAGTGTAGGAGCAATCGCCGGACGTTCGCAATTTCGGTGTTGAATTTCGGGCAGATTGAGCAGGAGAGGCTATGTAACGTTGGAAGTTCTCGTAGGCTAAACAAGTTCAGAGCCCAAGTGTTTGTGGTTCGTTTGAGAGGTTACCAGTGGGAGATGAGGACCAGCAAGAGCTTTCAGGGCTGGCACCTTTAGTGTAGGAGCAATCGCCGGACGTTCGCAATTTCGGTGTTGAATTTCGGGCAGATTGAGCAGGAGAGGCTGTGTACGTTGGAAGTTTTCGTAGGCTAAACAAGTTCAGAGCGCAAGTGTTTGTGGTTCGATTGAGAGGTTACCAGTGGGAGATGAGGACCAGCAAGAGCTTTCAGGGCTGGCACCTTTAGTGTAGGAGCAATCGCTGGACGTTCGCAATTTCGGTGTTGAGCTCTGGCCAGATTGAGCAGGAGAGGCTGTGTACGTTGGAAGTTTTAGTAGGCTAAACAAGTTCAGAGCCCAAGTGTTTGTGGTTCGTTTGAGAGGTTACCAGTGGGAGATGAGGACCAGCAAGAGCTTTCAGGGCTGGCACCTTTAGTGTAGGAGCAATCGCTGGACGTTCGCAATTTCGGTGTTGAGCTCTGGCCAGATTGAGCAGGAGAGGCTGTGTACGTTGGAAGTTTTCGTAGGCTAAACAAGTTCCGAGCCCAAGTGTTTGTGGTTCGTTTGAGAGGTTACCAGTGGGAGATGAGGACCAGCAAGAGCTTTCAGGGCTGGCACCTTTAGTGTAGGAGCAATCGCCGGACGTTGGCAATTTCGGTGTTGAATTTCGGGCAGATTGAGCAGGAGAGGCTGTGTACGTTGGAAGTTTTCGTAGGCTAAACAAGTTCAGAGCCCAAGTGTTTGTGGTTCGTTTGAGAGGTTACCAGTGGGAGATGAGGACCAGCAAGAGCTTTCAGGGCTGGCACCTTTAGTGTAGGAGCAATCGCCGGACGTTCGCAATTTCGGTGTTGAATTTTGGGCAGATTGAGCAGGAGAGGCTATGTACGTTGGAAGTTTTCGTAGGCTAAACAAGTTCAGAGCCCAAGTGTTTGTGGTTCGTTTGAGAGGTTACCAGTGGGAGATGAGGAGCAGCAAGAGCTTTCAGGGCTGGCACCTTTAGTGTAGGAGCAATCGCCGGACGTTCGCAATTTCGGTGTTGAATTTCGGGCAGATTGAGCAGGAGAGGCTGTGTACGTTGGAAGTTTTCGTAGGCTAAACAAGTTCAGAGCGCAAGTGTTTGTGGTTCGTTTGAGAGGTTACCAGTGGGAGATGAGGACCAGCAAGAGCTTTCAGGGCTGGCACCTTTAGTGTAGGAGCAATCGCCGGACGTTCGCAATTTCGGTGTTGAGCTCTGGCCAGATTGAGCAGGAGAGGCTGTGTACGTTGGAAGTTTTAGTAGGCTAAACAAGTTCAGAGCCCAAGTGTTTGTGGTTCGTTTGAGAGGTTACCAGTGGGAGATGAGGAGCAGCAAGAGCTTTCAGGGCTGGCACCTTTAGTGTAGGAGCAATCGCCGGACGTTCGCAATTTTGGTGTTGAGCTCTGGCCAGATTGAGCAGGAGAGGCTGTGTACGTTGGAAGTTTTAGTAGGCTAAACAAGTTCAGAGCCCAAGTGTTTGTGGTTCGTTTGAGAGGTTACCAGTGGGAGATGAGGACCAGCAAGAGCTTTCAGGGCTGGCACCTTTAGTGTAGGAGCAATCGCCGGACGTTCGCAATTTCGGTGTTGAGCTCTGGCCAGATTGAGCAGGAGAGGCTGTGTACGTTGGAAGTTTTAGTAGGCTAAACAAGTTCAGAGCGCAAGTGTTTGTGGTTCGTTTGAGAGGTTACCAGTGGGAGATGAGGACCAGCAAGAGCTTTCAGGGCTGGCACCTTTAGTGTAGGAGCAATCGCCGGACGTTCGCAATTTCGGTGTTGAGCTCTGGCCAGATTGAGCAGGAGAGGCTGTGTACGTTGGAAGTTTTAGTAGGCTAAACAAGTTCAGAGCGCAAGTGTTTGTGGTTCGTTTGAGAGATTACCAGTGGGAGATGAGGACCAGCAAGAGCTTTCAGGGCTGGCACCTTTAGTGTAGGAGCAATCGCCGGACGTTCGCAATTTCGGTGTTGAATTTCGGGCAGATTGAGCAGGAGAGGCTGTGTACGTTGGAAGTTTTAGTAGGCTAAACAAGTTCAGAGCCCAAGTGTTTGTGGTTCGTTTGAGAGGTTACCAGTGGGAGATGAGGACCAGCAAGAGCTTTCAGGGCTGGCACCTTTAGTGTAGGAGCAATCGCCGGACGTTGGCAATTTCGGTGTTGAGCTCTGGCCAGATTGAGCAGGAGAGGCTGTGTACGTTGGAAGTTTCCGTAGGCTAAACAAGTTCAGAGCGCAAGTGTTTGTGGTTCGTTTGAGAGGTTACCAGTGGGAGATGAGGACCAGCAAGAGCTTTCAGGGCTGGCACCTTTAGTGTAGGAGCAATCGCTGGACGTTCGCAATTTCGGTGTTGAGCTCTGGCCAGATTGAGCAGGAGAGGCTGTGTACGTTGGAAGTTTTCGTAGGCTAAACAAGTTCAGAGCCCAAGTGTTTGTGGTTCGTTTGAGAGGTTACCAGTGGGAGATGAGGACCAGCAAGAGCTTTCAGGGCTGGCACCTTTAGTGTAGGAGCAATCGCTGGACGTTCGCAATTTCGGTGTTGAGCTCTGGCCAGATTGAGCAGGAGAGGCTGTGTACGTTGGAAGTTTTAGTAGGCTAAACAAGTTCAGAGCGCAAGTGTTTGTGGTTCGTTTGAGAGGTTACCAGTGGGAGATGAGGACCAGCAAGAGCTTTCAGGGCTGGCACCTTTAGTGTAGGAGCAATCGCCGGACGTTCGCAATTTCGGTGTTGAATTTCGGGCAGATTGAGCAGGAGAGGCTGTGTACGTTGGAAGTTTTCGTAGGCTAAACAAGTTCCGAGCCCAAGTGTTTGTGGTTCGTTTGAGAGGTTACCAGTGGGAGATGAGGACCAGCAAGAGCTTTCAGGGCTGGCACCTTTAGTGTAGGAGCAATCGCTGGACGTTCGCAATTTCGGTGTTGAGCTCTGGCCAGATTGAGCAGGAGAGGCTGTGTACGTTGGAAGTTTTCGTAGGCTAAACAAGTTCAGAGCCCAAGTGTTTGTGGTTCGTTTGAGAGGTTACCAGTGGGAGATGAGGAGCAGCAAGAGCTTTCAGGGCTGGCACCTTTAGTGTAGGAGCAATCGCTGGATGTTCGCAATTTCGGTGTTGAGCTCTGGCCAGATTGAGCAGGAGAGGCTGTGTACGTTGGAAGTTTTCGTAGGCTAAACAAGTTCAGAGCGCAAGTGTTTGTGGTTCGTTTGAGAGGTTACCAGTGGGAGATGAGGACCAGCAAGAGCTTTCAGGGCTGGCACCTTTAGTGTAGGAGCAATCGCTGGACGTTCGCAATTTCGGTGTTGAATTTCGGGCAGATTGAGCAGGAGAGGCTGTGTACGTTGGAAGTTTTCGTAGGCTAAACAAGTTCAGAGCGCAAGTGTTTGTGGTTCGTTTGAGAGGTTACCAGTGGGAGATGAGGACCAGCAAGAGCTTTCAGGGCTGGCATCTTTAGTGTAGGAGCGATCGCCGGACGTTCGCAATTTCGGTGTTGAGCTCTGGCCAGATTGAGCAGGAGAGGCTGTGTACGTTGGAAGTTTTCGTAGGCTAAACAAGTTCAGAGCCCAAGTGTTTGTGGTTCGTTTGAGAGGTTACCAGTGGGAGATGAGGAGCAGCAAGAGCTTTCAGGGCTGGCACCTTTAGTGTAGGAGCAATCGCTGGACGTTCGCAATTTCGGTGTTGAGCTCTGGCCAGATTGAGCAGGAGAGGCTGTGTACGTTGGAAGTTTTAGTAGGCTAAACAAGTTCAGAGCGCAAGTGTTTGTGGTTCGTTTGAGAGGTTACCAGTGGGAGATGAGGACCAGCAAGAGCTTTCAGGGCTGGCACCTTTAGTGTAGGAGCAATCGCCGGACGTTCGCAATTTCGGTGTTGAATTTCGGGCAGATTGAGCAGGAGAGGCTGTGTACGTTGGAAGTTTTAGTAGGCTAAACAAGTTCAGAGCGCAAGTGTTTGTGGTTCGTTTGAGAGGTTACCAGTGGGAGATGAGGACCAGCAAGAGCTTTCAGGGCTGGCACCTTTAGTGTAGGAGCAATCGCCGGACGTTCGCAATTTCGGTGTTGAGCTCTGGCCAGATTGAGCAGGAGAGGCTGTGTACGTTGGAAGTTTCCGTAGGCTAAACAAGTTCAGAGCGCAAGTGTTTGTGGTTCGATTGAGAGGTTACCAGTGGGAGATGAGGACCAGCAAGAGCTTTCAGGGCTGGCACCTTTAGTGTAGGAGCAATCGCTGGACGTTCGCAATTTCGGTGTTGAGCTCTGGCCAGATTGAGCAGGAGAGGCTGTGTACGTTGGAAGTTTTAGTAGGCTAAACAAGTTCAGAGCGCAAGTGTTTGTGGTTCGTTTGAGAGGTTACCAGTGGGAGATGAGGAGCAGCAAGAGCTTTCAGGGCTGGCACCTTTAGTGTAGGAGCAATCGCTGGACGTTCGCAATTTCGGTGTTGAGCTCTGGCCAGATTGAGCAGGAGAGGCTGTGTACGTTGGAAGTTTTAGTAGGCTAAACAAGTTCAGAGCGCAAGTGTTTGTGGTTCGTTTGAGAGGTTACCAGTGGGAGATGAGGACCAGCAAGAGCTTTCAGGGCTGGCACCTTTAGTGTAGGAGCAATCGCCGGACGTTCGCAATTTCGGTGTTGAGCTCTGGCCAGATTGAGCAGGAGAGGCTGTGTACGTTGGAAGTTTCCGTAGGCTAAACAAGTTCAGAGCGCAAGTGTTTGTGGTTCGTTTGAGAGGTTACCAGTGGGAGATGAGGAGCAGCAAGAGCTTTCAGGGCTGGCACCTTTAGTGTAGGAGCAATCGCTGGACGTTCGCAATTTCGGTGTTGAGCTCTGGCCAGATTGAGCAGGAGAGGCTGTGTACGTTGGAAGTTTTCGTAGGCTAAACAAGTTCAGAGCGCAAGTGTTTGTGGTTCGTTTGAGAGGTTACCAGTGGGAGATGAGGACCAGCAAGAGCTTTCAGGGCTGGCACCTTTAGTGTAGGAGCAATCGCCGGACGTTCGCAATTTCGGTGTTGAATTTCGGGCAGATTGAGCAGGAGAGGCTGTGTACGTTGGAAGTTTTAGTAGGCTAAACAAGTTCAGAGCCCAAGTGTTTGTGGTTCGTTTGAGAGGTTACCAGTGGGAGATGAGGACCAGCAAGAGCTTTCAGGGCTGGCACCTTTAGTGTAGGAGCAATCGCCGGACGTTCGCAATTTCGGTGTTGAGCTCTGGCCAGATTGAGCAGGAGAGGCTGTGTACGTTGGAAGTTTCCGTAGGCTAAACAAGTTCAGAGCGCAAGTGTTTGTGGTTCGATTGAGAGGTTACCAGTGGGAGATGAGGACCAGCAAGAGCTTTCAGGGCTGGCACCTTTAGTGTAGGAGCAATCGCTGGACGTTCGCAATTTCGGTGTTGAGCTCTGGCCAGATTGAGCAGGAGAGGCTGTGTACGTTGGAAGTTTTAGTAGGCTAAACAAGTTCAGAGCCCAAGTGTTTGTGGTTCGTTTGAGAGGTTACCAGTGGGAGATGAGGACCAGCAAGAGCTTTCAGGGCTGGCACCTTTAGTGTAGGAGCAATCGCTGGACGTTCGCAATTTCGGTGTTGAGCTCTGGCCAGATTGAGCAGGAGAGGCTGTGTACGTTGGAAGTTTTAGTAGGCTAAACAAGTTCAGAGCGCAAGTGTTTGTGGTTCGTTTGAGAGGTTACCAGTGGGAGATGAGGACCAGCAAGAGCTTTCAGGGCTGGCACCTTTAGTGTAGGAGCAATCGCCGGACGTTCGCAATTTCGGTGTTGAGCTCTGGCCAGATTGAGCAGGAGAGGCTGTGTACGTTGGAAGTTTCCGTAGGCTAAACAAGTTCAGAGCGCAAGTGTTTGTGGTTCGTTTGAGAGGTTACCAGTGGGAGATGAGGACCAGCAAGAGCTTTCAGGGCTGGCACCTTTAGTGTAGGAGCAATCGCTGGACGTTCGCAATTTCGGTGTTGAGCTCTGGCCAGATTGAGCAGGAGAGGCTGTGTACGTTGGAAGTTTCCGTAGGCTAAACAAGTTCAGAGCGCAAGTGTTTGTGGTTCGTTTGAGAGGTTACCAGTGGGAGATGAGGACCAGCAAGAGCTTTCAGGGCTGGCACCTTTAGTGTAGGAGCAATCGCCGGACGTTCGCAATTTCGGTGTTGAGCTCTGGCTAGATTGAGCAGGAGAGGCTGTGTACGTTGGAAGTTTTAGTAGGCTAAACAAGTTCAGAGCGCAAGTGTTTGTGGTTCGTTTGAGAGGTTACCAGTGGGAGATGAGGACCAGCAAGAGCTTTCAGGGCTGGCACCTTTAGTGTAGGAGCAATCGCCGGACGTTCGCAATTTCGGTGTTGAATTTCGGGCAGATTGAGCAGGAGAGGCTGTGTACGTTGGAAGTTTTAGTAGGCTAAACAAGTTCAGAGCCCAAGTGTTTGTGGTTCGTTTGAGAGGTTACCAGTGGGAGATGAGGACCAGCAAGAGCTTTCAGGGCTGGCACCTTTAGTGTAGGAGCAATCGCCGGACGTTCGCAATTTCGGTGTTGAGCTCTGGCCAGATTGAGCAGGAGAGGCTGTGTACGTTGGAAGTTTCCGTAGGCTAAACAAGTTCAGAGCGCAAGTGTTTGTGGTTCGTTTGAGAGGTTACCAGTGGGAGATGAGGACCAGCAAGAGCTTTCAGGGCTGGCACCTTTAGTGTAGGAGCAATCGCTGGACGTTCGCAATTTCGCTGTTGAGCTCTGGCCAGATTGAGCAGGAGAGGCTGTGTACGTTGGAAGTTTTCGTAGGCTAAACAAGTTCAGAGCGCAAGTGTTTGTGGTTCGTTTGAGAGGTTACCAGTGGGAGATGAGGACCAGCAAGAGCTTTCAGGGCTGGCACCTTTAGTGTAGGAGCAATCGCTGGACGTTCGCAATTTCGGTGTTCAGCTCTGGCCAGATTGAGCAGGAGAGGCTGTGTACGTTGGAAGTTTTAGTAGGCTAAACAAGTTCAGAGCGCAAGTGTTTGTGGTTCGTTTGAGAGGTTACCAGTGGGAGATGAGGACCAGCAAGAGCTTTCAGGGCTGGCACCTTTAGTGTAGGAGCAATCGCCGGACGTTCGCAATTTCGGTGTTGAATTTCGGGCAGATTGAGCAGGAGAGGCTGTGTACGTTGGAAGTTTTCGTAGGCTAAACAAGTTCCGAGCCCAAGTGTTTGTGGTTCGTTTGAGAGGTTACCAGTGGGAGATGAGGACCAGCAAGAGCTTTCAGGGCTGGCACCTTTAGTGTAGGAGCAATCGCTGGACGTTCGCAATTTCGGTGTTGAGCTCTGGCCAGATTGAGCAGGAGAGGCTGTGTACGTTGGAAGTTTTAGTAGGCTAAACAAGTTCAGAGCCCAAGTGTTTGTGGTTCGTTTGAGAGGTTACCAGTGGGAGATGAGGACCAGCAAGAGCTTTCAGGGCTGGCACCTTTAGTGTAGGAGCAATCGCTGGATGTTCGCAATTTCGGTGTTGAGCTCTGGCCAGATTGAGCAGGAGAGGCTGTGTACGTTGGAAGTTTTCGTAGGCTAAACAAGTTCAGAGCGCAAGTGTTTGTGGTTCGTTTGAGAGGTTACCAGTGGGAGATGAGGACCAGCAAGAGCTTTCAGGGCTGGCACCTTTAGTGTAGGAGCAATCGCTGGACGTTCGCAATTTCGGTGTTGAATTTCGGGCAGATTGAGCAGGAGAGGCTGTGTACGTTGGAAGTTTTCGTAGGCTAAACAAGTTCAGAGCGCAAGTGTTTGTGGTTCGTTTGAGAGGTTACCAGTGGGAGATGAGGACCAGCAAGAGCTTTCAGGGCTGGCATCTTTAGTGTAGGAGCGATCGCCGGACGTTCGCAATTTCGGTGTTGAGCTCTGGCCAGATTGAGCAGGAGAGGCTGTGTACGTTGGAAGTTTTCGTAGGCTAAACAAGTTCAGAGCGCAAGTGTTTGTGGTTCGTTTGAGAGGTTACCAGTGGGAGATGAGGACCAGCAAGAGCTTTCAGGGCTGGCACCTTTAGTGTAGGAGCAATCGCTGGACGTTCGCAATTTCGGTGTTGAGCTCTGGCCAGATTGAGCAGGAGAGGCTGTGTACGTTGGAAGTTTCCGTAGGCTAAACAAGTTCAGAGCGCAAGTGTTTGTGGTTCGATTGAGAGGTTACCAGTGGGAGATGAGGACCAGCAAGAGCTTTCAGGGCTGGCACCTTTAGTGTAGGAGCAATCGCTGGACGTTCGCAATTTCGGTGTTGAGCTCTGGCCAGATTGAGCAGGAGAGGCTGTGTACGTTGGAAGTTTTAGTAGGCTAAACAAGTTCAGAGCGCAAGTGTTTGTGGTTCGTTTGAGAGGTTACCAGTGGGAGATGAGGAGCAGCAAGAGCTTTCAGGGCTGGCACCTTTAGTGTAGGAGCAATCGCTGGACGTTCGCAATTTCGGTGTTGAGCTCTGGCCAGATTGAGCAGGAGAGGCTGTGTACGTTGGAAGTTTTAGTAGGCTAAACAAGTTCAGAGCGCAAGTGTTTGTGGTTCGTTTGAGAGGTTACCAGTGGGAGATGAGGACCAGCAAGAGCTTTCAGGGCTGGCACCTTTAGTGTAGGAGCAATCGCCGGACGTTCGCAATTTCGGTTTTGAATTTCGGGCAGATTGAGCAGGAGAGGCTGTGTACGTTGGAAGTTTTAGTAGGCTAAACAAGTTCAGAGCCCAAGTGTTTGTGGTTCGTTTGAGAGGTTACCAGTGGGAGATGAGGACCAGCAAGAGCTTTCAGGGCTGGCACCTTTAGTGTAGGAGCAATCGCCGGACGTTCGCAATTTCGGTGTTGAGCTCTGGCCAGATTGAGCAGGAGAGGCTGTGTACGTTGGAAGTTTCCGTAGGCTAAACAAGTTCAGAGCGCAAGTGTTTGTGGTTCGTTTGAGAGGTTACCAGTGGAAGATGAGGACCAGCAAGAGCTTTCAGGGCTGGCACCTTTAGTGTAGGAGCAATCGCTGGACGTTCGCAATTTCGGTGTTGAGCTCTGGCCAGATTGAGCAGGAGAGGCTGTGTACGTTGGAAGTTTTCGTAGGCTAAACAAGTTCAGACCGCAAGTGTTTGTGGTTCGTTTGAGAGGTTACCAGTGGGAGATGAGGACCAGCAAGAGCTTTCAGGGCTGGCACCTTTAGTGTAGGAGCAATCGCTGGACGTTCGCAATTTCGGTGTTGAGCTCTGGCCAGATTGAGCAGGAGAGGCTGTGTACGTTGGAAGTTTTCGTAGGCTAAACAAGTTCAGAGCGCAAGTGTTTGTGGTTCGTTTGAGAGGTTACCAGTGGGAGATGAGGACCAGCAAGAGCTTTCAGGGCTGGCACCTTTAGTGTAGGAGCAATCGCCGGACGTTCGCAATTTCGGTGTTGAATTTCGGGCAGATTGAGCAGGAGAGGCTGTGTACGTTGGAAGTTTTAGTAGGCTAAACAAGTTCAGAGCCCAAGTGTTTGTGGTTCGTTTGAGAGGTTACCAGTGGGAGATGAGGACCAGCAAGAGCTTTCAGGGCTGGCACCTTTAGTGTAGGAGCAATCGCCGCACATTCGCAATTTCGGTGTTGAGCTCTGGCCAGATTGAGCAGGAGAGGCTGTGTACGTTGGAAGTTTTCGTAGGCTAAACAAGTTCCGAGCCCAAGTGTTTGTGGTTCGTTTGAGAGGTTACCAGTGGGAGATGAGGAGCAGCAAGAGCTTTCAGGGCTGGCACCTTTAGTGTAGGAGCAATCGCCGGACGTTCGCAATTTCGGTGTTGAGCTCTGGCCAGATTGAGCAGGAGAGGCTGTGTACGTTGGAAGTTTTAGTAGGCTAAACAAGTTCAGAGCACAAGTGTTTGTGGTTCGTTTGAGAGGTTACCAGTGGGAGATGAGGACCAGCAAGAGCTTTCAGGGCTGGCACCTTTAGTGTAGGAGCAATCGCTGGACGTTCGCAATTTCGGTGTTGAATTTCGGGCAGATTGAGCAGGAGAGGCTGTGTACGTTGGAAGTTTTCGTAGGCTAAACAAGTTCAGAGCGCAAGTGTTTGTGGTTCGTTTGAGAGGTTACCAGTGGGAGATGAGGACCAGCAAGAGCTTTCAGGGCTGGCATCTTTAGTGTAGGAGCGATCGCCGGACGTTCGCAATTTCGGTGTTGAATTTTGGCCAGATTGAGCAGGAGAGGCTGTGTACGTTGGAAGTTTCCGTAGGCTAAACAAGTTCAGAGCGCAAGTGTTTGTGGTTCGTTTGAGAGGTTACCAGTGGGAGATGAGGACCAGCAAGAGCTTTCAGGGCTGGCACCTTTAGTGTAGGAGCAATCGCTGGACGTTCGCAATTTCGGTGTTGAGCTCTGGCCAGATTGAGCAGGAGAGGCTGTGTACGTTGGAAGTTTTAGTAGGCTAAACAAGTTCAGAGCCCAAGTGTTTGTGGTTCGTTTGAGAGGTTACCAGTGGGAGATGAGGACCAGCAAGAGCTTTCAGGGCTGGCACCTTTAGTGTAGGAGCAATCGCTGGACGTTCGCAATTTCGGTGTTGAGCTCTGGCCAGATTGAGCAGGAGAGGCTGTGTACGTTGGAAGTTTTAGTAGGCTAAACAAGTTCAGAGCGCAAGTGTTTGTGGTTCGTTTGAGAGGTTACCAGTGGGAGATGAGGACCAGCAAGAGCTTTCAGGGCTGGCACCTTTAGTGTAGGAGCAATCGCTGGACGTTCGCAATTTCGGTGTTGAGCTCTGGCCAGATTGAGCAGGAGAGGCTGTGTACGTTGGAAGTTTTCGTAGGCTAAACAAGTTCAGAGCCCAAGTGTTTGTGGTTCGTTTGAGAGGTTACCAGTGGGAGATGAGGACCAGCAAGAGCTTTCAGGGCTGGCACCTTTAGTGTAGGAGCAATCGCCGGACGTTCGCAATTTCGGTGTTGAATTTCGGGCAGATTGAGCAGGAGAGGCTGTGTACGTTGGAAGTTTTAGTAGGCTAAACAAGTTCAGAGCCCAAGTGTTTGTGGTTCGTTTGAGAGGTTACCAGTGGGAGATGAGGACCAGCAAGAGCTTTCAGGGCTGGCACCTTTAGTGTAGGAGCAATCGCCGGACGTTCGCAATTTCGGTGTTGAATTTCGGGCAGATTGAGCAGGAGAGGCTGTGTACGTTGGAAGTTTTCGTAGGCTAAACAAGTTCAGAGCCCAAGTGTTTGTGGTTCGTTTGAGAGGTTACCAGTGGGAGATGAGGACCAGCAAGAGCTTTCAGGGCTGGCACCTTTAGTGTAGGAGCAATCGCTGGACGTTCGCAATTTCGGTGTTGAGCTCTGGCCAGATTGAGCAGGAGAGGCTGTGTACGTTGGAAGTTTTAGTAGGCTAAACAAGTTCAGAGCCCAAGTGTTTGTGGTTCGTTTGAGAGGTTACCAGTGGGAGATGAGGACCAGCAAGAGCTTTCAGGGCTGGCACCTTTAGTGTAGGAGCAATCGCTGGACGTTCGCAATTTCGGTGTTCAGCTCTGGCCAGATTGAGCAGGAGAGGCTGTGTACGTTGGAAGTTTTAGTAGGCTAAACAAGTTCAGAGCCCAAGTGTTTGTGGTTCGTTTGAGAGGTTACCAGTGGGAGATGAGGACCAGCAAGAGCTTTCAGGGCTGGCACCTTTAGTGTAGGAGCAATCGCTGGACGTTCGCAATTTCGGTGTTGAGCTCTGGCCAGATTGAGCAGGAGAGGCTGTGTACGTTGGAAGTTTTCGTAGGCTAAACAAGTTCAGAGCCCAAGTGTTTGTGGTTCGTTTGAGAGGTTACCAGTGGGAGATGAGGACCAGCAAGAGCTTTCAGGGCTGGCACCTTTAGTGTAGGAGCAATCGCCGGACGTTCGCAATTTCGGTGTTGAATTTCGGGCAGATTGAGCAGGAGAGGCTGTGTACGTTGGAAGTTTTAGTAGGCTAAACAAGTTCAGAGCCCAAGTGTTTGTGGTTCGTTTGAGAGGTTACCAGTGGGAGATGAGGACCAGCAAGAGCTTTCAGGGCTGGCACCTTTAGTGTAGGAGCAATCGCCGGACGTTCGCAATTTCGGTGTTGAATTTCGGGCAGATTGAGCAGGAGAGGCTGTGTACGTTGGAAGTTTTCGTAGGCTAAACAAGTTCAGAGCCCAAGTGTTTGTGGTTCGTTTGAGAGGTTACCAGTGGGAGATGAGGACCAGCAAGAGCTTTCAGGGCTGGCACCTTTAGTGTAGGAGCAATCGCTGGACGTTCGCAATTTCGGTGTTGAGCTCTGGCCAGATTGAGCAGGAGAGGCTGTGTACGTTGGAAGTTTTAGTAGGCTAAACAAGTTCAGAGCCCAAGTGTTTGTGGTTCGTTTGAGAGGTTACCAGTGGGAGATGAGGACCAGCAAGAGCTTTCAGGGCTGGCACCTTTAGTGTAGGAGCAATCGCCGGACGTTGGCAATTTCGGTGTTGAATTTCGGGCAGATTGAGCAGGAGAGGCTGTGTACGTTGGAAGTTTTAGTAGGCTAAACAAGTTCAGAGCGCAAGTGTTTGTGGTTCGTTTGAGAGGTTACCAGTGGGAGATGAGGACCAGCAAGAGCTTTCAGGGCTGGCACCTTTAGTGTAGGAGCAATCGCCGGACGTTCGCAATTTCGGTGTTGAATTTCGGGCAGATTGAGCAGGAGAGGCTGTGTACGTTGGAAGTTTTCGTAGGCTAAACAAGTTCAGAGCGCAAGTGTTTGTGGTTCGTTTGAGAGGTTACCAGTGGGAGATGAGGACCAGCAAGAGCTTTCAGGGCTGGCACCTTTAGTGTAGGAGCAATCGCCGGACGTTCGCATTTTCGGTGTTGAGCTCTGGCCAGATTGAGCAGGAGAGGCTGTGTACGTTGGAAGTTTTCGTAGGCTAAACAAGTTCAGAGCGCAAGTGTTTGTGGTTCGTTTGAGAGGTTACCAGTGGGAGATGAGGACCAGCAAGAGCTTTCAGGGCTGGCACCTTTAGTGTAGGAGCAATCGCTGGACGTTCGCAATTTCGGTGTTGAGCTCTGGCCAGATTGAGCAGGAGAGGCTGTGTACGTTGGAAGTTTTCGTAGGCTAAACAAGTTCAGAGCCCAAGTGTTTGTGGTTCGTTTGAGAGGTTACCAGTGGGAGATGAGGACCAGCAAGAGCTTTCAGGGCTGGCACCTTTAGTGTAGGAGCAATCGCTGGACGTTCGCAATTTCGGTGTTGAGCTCTGGCCAGATTGAGCAGGAGAGGCTGTGTACGTTGGAAGTTTTAGTAGGCTAAACAAGTTCAGAGCGCAAGTGTTTGTGGTTCGTTTGAGAGGTTACCAGTGGGAGATGAGGACCAGCAAGAGCTTTCAGGGCTGGCACCTTTAGTGTAGGAGCAATCGCTGGACGTTGGCAATTTCGGTGTTGAGCTCTGGCCAGATTGAGCAGGAGAGGCTGTGTACGTTGGAAGTTTTCGTAGGCTAAACAAGTTCAGAGCCCAAGTGTTTGTGGTTCGTTTGAGAGGTTACCAGTGGGAGATGAGGACCAGCAAGAGCTTTCAGGGCTGGCACCTTTAGCGTAGGAGCAATCGCCGGACGTTCGCAATTTCGGTGTTGAGCTCTGGCCAGATTGAGCAGGAGAGGCTGTGTATGTTGGAAGTTTTAGTAGGCTAAACAAGTTCAGAGCGCAAGTGTTTGTGGTTCGTTTGAGAGGTTACCAGTGGGAGATGAGGACCAGCAAGAGCTTTCAGGGCTGGCACCTTTAGTGTAGGAGCAATCGCTGGACGTTCGCAATTTCGGTGTTGAGCTCTGGCCAGATTGAGCAGGAGAGGCTGTGTACGTTGGAAGTTTTCGTAGGCTAAACAAGTTCAGAGCGCAAGTGTTTGTGGTTCGTTTGAGAGGTTACCAGTGGGAGATGAGGAGCAGCAAGAGCTTTCAGGGCTGGCACCTTTAGTGTAGGAGCAATCGCCGGACGTTCGCAATTTCGGTGTTGAGCTCTGGCCAGATTGAGCAGGAGAGGCTGTGTACGTTGGAAGTTTTAGTAGGCTAAACAAGTTCAGAGCACAAGTGTTTGTGGTTCGTTTGAGAGGTTACCAGTGGGAGATGAGGACCAGCAAGAGCTTTCAGGGCTGGCACCTTTAGTGTAGGAGCAATCGCTGGACGTTCGCAATTTCGGTGTTGAATTTCGGGCAGATTGAGCAGGAGAGGCTGTGTACGTTGGAAGTTTTCGTAGGCTAAACAAGTTCAGAGCGCAAGTGTTTGTGGTTCGTTTGAGAGGTTACCAGTGGGAGATGAGGACCAGCAAGAGCTTTCAGGGCTGGCATCTTTAGTGTAGGAGCGATCGCCGGACGTTCGCAATTTCGGTGTTGAATTTTGGCCAGATTGAGCAGGAGAGGCTGTGTACGTTGGAAGTTTCCGTAGGCTAAACAAGTTCAGAGCGCAAGTGTTTGTGGTTCGTTTGAGAGGTTACCAGTGGGAGATGAGGACCAGCAAGAGCTTTCAGGGCTGGCACCTTTAGTGTAGGAGCAATCGCTGGACGTTCGCAATTTCGGTGTTGAGCTCTGGCCAGATTGAGCAGGAGAGGCTGTGTACGTTGGAAGTTTTAGTAGGCTAAACAAGTTCAGAGCGCAAGTGTTTGTGGTTCGTTTGAGAGGTTACCAGTGGGAGATGAGGACCAGCAAGAGCTTTCAGGGCTGGCACCTTTAGTGTAGGAGCAATCGCTGGACGTTCGCAATTTCGGTGTTGAGCTCTGGCCAGATTGAGCAGGAGAGGCTGTGTACATTGGAAGTTTTAGTAGGCTAAACAAGTTCAGAGCCCAAGTGTTTGTGGTTCGTTTGAGAGGTTACCAGTGGGAGATGAGGACCAGCAAGAGCTTTCAGGGCTGGCACCTTTAGTGTAGGAGCAATCGCTGGACGTTCGCAATTTCGGTGTTGAGCTCTGGCCAGATTGAGCAGGAGAGGCTGTGTACGTTGGAAGTTTTCGTAGGCTAAACAAGTTCAGAGCCCAAGTGTTTGTGGTTCGTTTGAGAGGTTACCAGTGGGAGATGAGGACCAGCAAGAGCTTTCAGGGCTGGCACCTTTAGTGTAGGAGCAATCGCCGGACGTTGGCAATTTCGGTGTTGAATTTCGGGCAGATTGAGCAGGAGAGGCTGTGTACGTTGGAAGTTTTCGTAGGCTAAACAAGTTCAGAGCGCAAGTGTTTGTGGTTCGTTTGAGAGGTTACCAGTGGGAGATGAGGACCAGCAAGAGCTTTCAGGGCTGGCACCTTTAGTGTAGGAGCAATCGCCGGACGTTCGCAATTTCGGTGTTGAATTTCGGGCAGATTGAGCAGGAGAGGCTGTGTACGTTGGAAGTTTTCGTAGGCTAAACAAGTTCAGAGCGCAAGTGTTTGTGGTTCGTTTGAGAGGTTACCAGTGGGAGATGAGGACCAGCAAGAGCTTTCAGGGCTGGCACCTTTAGTGTAGGAGCAATCGCCGGACGTTCGCATTTTCGGTGTTGAGCTCTGGCCAGATTGAGCAGGAGAGGCTGTGTACGTTGGAAGTTTTCGTAGGCTAAACAAGTTCAGAGCGCAAGTGTTTGTGGTTCGTTTGAGAGGTTACCAGTGGGAGATGAGGACCAGCAAGAGCTTTCAGGGCTGGCACCTTTAGTGTAGGAGCAATCGCTGGACGTTCGCAATTTCGGTGTTGAGCTCTGGCCAGATTGAGCAGGAGAGGCTGTGTACGTTGGAAGTTTTCGTAGGCTAAACAAGTTCAGAGCCCAAGTGTTTGTGGTTCGTTTGAGAGGTTACCAGTGGGAGATGAGGACCAGCAAGAGCTTTCAGGGCTGGCACCTTTAGTGTAGGAGCAATCGCTGGACGTTCGCAATTTCGGTGTTGAGCTCTGGCCAGATTGAGCAGGAGAGGCTGTGTACGTTGGAAGTTTTAGTAGGCTAAACAAGTTCAGAGCGCAAGTGTTTGTGGTTCGTTTGAGAGGTTACCAGTGGGAGATGAGGACCAGCAAGAGCTTTCAGGGATGGCACCTTTAGTGTAGGAGCAATCACCGGACGTTCGCAATTTCGGTGTTGAATTTCGGGCAGATTGAGCAGGAGAGGCTGTGTACGTTGGAAGTTTTCGTAGGCTAAACAAGTTCAGAGCCCAAGTGTTTGTGGTTCGTTTGAGAGGTTACCAGTGGGAGATGAGGACCAGCAAGAGCTTTCAGGGCTGGCACCTTTAGTGTAGGAGCAATCGCTGGACGTTGGCAATTTCGGTGTTGAGCTCTGGCCAGATTGAGCAGGAGAGGCTGTGTACGTTGGAAGTTTTCGTAGGCTAAACAAGTTCAGAGCCCAAGTGTTTGTGGTTCGTTTGAGAGGTTACCAGTGGGAGATGAGGACCAGCAAGAGCTTTCAGGGCTGGCACCTTTAGCGTAGGAGCAATCGCCGGACGTTCGCAATTTCGGTGTTGAGCTCTGGCCAGATTGAGCAGGAGAGGCTGTGTATGTTGGAAGTTTTAGTAGGCTAAACAAGTTCAGAGCGCAAGTGTTTGTGGTTCGTTTGAGAGGTTACCAGTGGGAGATGAGGACCAGCAAGAGCTTTCAGGGCTGGCACCTTTAGTGTAGGAGCAATCGCTGGACGTTCGCAATTTCGGTGTTGAGCTCTGGCCAGATTGAGCAGGAGAGGCTGTGTACGTTGGAAGTTTTCGTAGGCTAAACAAGTTCAGAGCGCAAGTGTTTGTGGTTCGTTTGAGAGGTTACCAGTGGGAGATGAGGAGCAGCAAGAGCTTTCAGGGCTGGCACCTTTAGTGTAGGAGCAATCGCCGGACGTTCGCAATTTCGGTGTTGAGCTCTGGCCAGATTGAGCAGGAGAGGCTGTGTACGTTGGAAGTTTTAGTAGGCTAAACAAGTTCAGAGCACAAGTGTTTGTGGTTCGTTTGAGAGGTTACCAGTGGGAGATGAGGACCAGCAAGAGCTTTCAGGGCTGGCACCTTTAGTGTAGGAGCAATCGCTGGACGTTCGCAATTTCGGTGTTGAATTTCGGGCAGATTGAGCAGGAGAGGCTGTGTACGTTGGAAGTTTTCGTAGGCTAAACAAGTTCAGAGCGCAAGTGTTTGTGGTTCGTTTGAGAGGTTACCAGTGGGAGATGAGGACCAGCAAGAGCTTTCAGGGCTGGCATCTTTAGTGTAGGAGCAATCGCTGGACGTTCGCAATTTCGGTGTTGAATTTTGGCCAGATTGAGCAGGAGAGGCTGTGTACGTTGGAAGTTTCCGTAGGCTAAACAAGTTCAGAGCGCAAGTGTTTGTGGTTCGTTTGAGAGGTTACCAGTGGGAGATGAGGACCAGCAAGAGCTTTCAGGGCTGGCACCTTTAGTGTAGGAGCAATCGCTGGACGTTCGCAATTTCGGTGTTGAGCTCTGGCCAGATTGAGCAGGAGAGGCTGTGTACGTTGGAAGTTTTAGTAGGCTAAACAAGTTCAGAGCGCAAGTGTTTGTGGTTCGTTTGAGAGGTTACCAGTGGGAGATGAGGACCAGCAAGAGCTTTCAGGGCTGGCACCTTTAGTGTAGGAGCAATCGCTGGACGTTCGCAATTTCGGTGTTGAGCTCTGGCCAGATTGAGCAGGAGAGGCTGTGTACATTGGAAGTTTTAGTAGGCTAAACAAGTTCAGAGCCCAAGTGTTTGTGGTTCGTTTGAGAGGTTACCAGTGGGAGATGAGGACCAGCAAGAGCTTTCAGGGCTGGCACCTTTAGTGTAGGAGCAATCGCTGGACGTTCGCAATTTCGGTGTTGAGCTCTGGCCAGATTGAGCAGGAGAGGCTGTGTACGTTGGAAGTTTTCGTAGGCTAAACAAGTTCAGAGCCCAAGTGTTTGTGGTTCGTTTGAGAGGTTACCAGTGGGAGATGAGGACCAGCAAGAGCTTTCAGGGCTGGCACCTTTAGTGTAGGAGCAATCGCCGGACGTTCGCAATTTCGGTGTTGAATTTCGGGCAGATTGAGCAGGAGAGGCTGTGTACGTTGGAAGTTTTAGTAGGCTAAACAAGTTCAGAGCCCAAGTGTTTGTGGTTCGTTTGAGAGGTTACCAGTGGGAGATGAGGACCAGCAAGAGCTTTCAGGGCTGGCACCTTTAGTGTAGGAGCAATCGCCGGACGTTCGCAATTTCGGTGTTGAATTTCGGGCAGATTGAGCAGGAGAGGCTGTGTACATTGGAAGTTTTCGTAGGCTAAACAAGTTCAGAGCCCAAGTGTTTGTGGTTCGTTTGAGAGGTTACCAGTGGGAGATGAGGACCAGCAAGAGCTTTCAGGGCTGGCACCTTTAGTGTAGGAGCAATCGCTGGACGTTCGCAATTTCGGTGTTGAGCTCTGGCCAGATTGAGCAGGAGAGGCTGTGTACGTTGGAAGTTTTAGTAGGCTAAACAAGTTCAGAGCCCAAGTGTTTGTGGTTCGTTTGAGAGGTTACCAGTGGGAGATGAGGACCAGCAAGAGCTTTCAGGGCTGGCACCTTTAGTGTAGGAGCAATCGCCGGACGTTGGCAATTTCGGTGTTGAATTTCGGGCAGATTGAGCAGGAGAGGCTGTGTACGTTGGAAGTTTTCGTAGGCTAAACAAGTTCAGAGCGCAAGTGTTTGTGGTTCGTTTGAGAGGTTACCAGTGGGAGATGAGGACCAGCAAGAGCTTTCAGGGCTGGCACCTTTAGTGTAGGAGCAATCGCTGGACGTTCGCAATTTCGGTGTTGAGCTCTGGCCAGATTGAGCAGGAGAGGCTGTGTACGTTGGAAGTTTTAGTAGGCTAAACAAGTTCAGAGCCCAAGTGTTTGTGGTTCGTTTGAGAGGTTACCAGTGGGAGATGAGGACCAGCAAGAGCTTTCAGGGCTGGCACCTTTAGTGTAGGAGCAATCGCTGGACGTTCGCAATTTTCGGTGTTCAGCTCTGGCCAGATTGAGCAGGAGAGGCTGTGTACGTTGGAAGTTTTAGTAGGCTAAACAAGTTCAGAGCCCAAGTGTTTGTGGTTCGTTTGAGAGGTTACCAGTGGGAGATGAGGACCAGCAAGAGCTTTCAGGGCTGGCACCTTTAGTGTAGGAGCAATCGCTGGACGTTCGCAATTTCGGTGTTGAGCTCTGGCCAGATTGAGCAGGAGAGGCTGTGTACGTTGGAAGTTTTCGTAGGCTAAACAAGTTCAGAGCCCAAGTGTTTGTGGTTCGTTTGAGAGGTTACCAGTGGGAGATGAGGACCAGCAAGAGCTTTCAGGGCTGGCACCTTTAGTGTAGGAGCAATCGCCGGACGTTCGCAATTTCGGTGTTGAATTTCGGGCAGATTGAGCAGGAGAGGCTGTGTACGTTGGAAGTTTTAGTAGGCTAAACAAGTTCAGAGCCCAAGTGTTTGTGGTTCGTTTGAGAGGTTACCAGTGGGAGATGAGGACCAGCAAGAGCTTTCAGGGCTGGCACCTTTAGTGTAGGAGCAATCGCCGGACGTTCGCAATTTCGGTGTTGAATTTCGGGCAGATTGAGCAGGAGAGGCTGTGTACGTTGGAAGTTTTCGTAGGCTAAACAAGTTCAGAGCCCAAGTGTTTGTGGTTCGTTGAGAGGTTACCAGTGGGGAGATGAGGACCAGCAAGAGCTTTCAGGGCTGACACCTTTAGTGTAGGAGCAATCGCTGGACGTTCGCAATTTCGGTGTTGAGCTCTGGCCAGATTGAGCAGGAGAGGCTGTGTAACGTTGGAAGTTTTAGTAGGCTAAACAAGTTCAGAGCCCAAGTGTTTGTGGTTCGTTTGAGAGGTTACCAGTGGGAGATGAGGACCAGCAAGAGCTTTCAGGGCTGGCACCTTTAGTGTAGGAGCAATCGCCGGACGTTGGCAATTTCGGTGTTGAATTTCGGGCAGATTGAGCAGGAGAGGCTGTGTACGTTGGAAGTTTTAGTAGGCTAAACAAGTTCAGAGCCCAAGTGTTTGTGGTTCGTTTGAGAGGTTACCAGTGGGAGATGAGGACCAGCAAGAGCTTTCAGGGCTGGCACCTTTAGTGTAGGAGCAATCGCCGGACGTTCGCAATTTCGGTGTTGAATTTCGGGCAGATTGAGCAGGAGAGGATGTGTACGTTGGAAGTTTTCGTAGGCTAAACAAGTTCAGAGCGCAAGTGTTTGTGGTTCGTTTGAGAGGTTACCAGTGGGAGATGAGGACCAGCAAGAGCTTTCAGGGCTGGCACCTTTAGTGTAGGAGCAATCGCCGGACGTTCGCATTTTCGGTGTTGAGCTCTGGCCAGATTGAGCAGGAGAGGCTGTGTACGTTGGAAGTTTCCGTAGGCTAAACAAGTTCAGAGCGCAAGTGTTTGTGGTTCGTTTGAGAGGTTACCAGTGGGAGATGAGGACCAGCAAGAGCTTTCAGGGCTGGCACCTTTAGTGTAGGAGCAATCGCTGGACGTTCGCAATTTCGGTGTTGAGCTCTGGCCAGATTGAGCAGGAGAGGCTGTGTACGTTGGAAGTTTTCGTAGGCTAAACAAGTTCAGAGCCCAAGTGTTTGTGGTTCGTTTGAGAGGTTACCAGTGGGAGATGAGGACCAGCAAGAGCTTTCAGGGCTGGCACCTTTAGCGTAGGAGCAATCGCCGGACGTTCGCAATTTCGGTGTTGAGCTCTGGCCAGATTGAGCAGGAGAGGCTGTGTATGTTGGAAGTTTTAGTAGGCTAAACAAGTTCAGAGCGCAAGTGTTTGTGGTTCGTTTGAGAGGTTACCAGTGGGAGATGAGGACCAGCAAGAGCTTTCAGGGCTGGCACCTTTAGTGTAGGAGCAATCGCCGGACGTTCGCAATTTCGGTGTTGAATTTCGGGCATGATTGAGCAGGAGAGGCTGTGTACGTTGGAAGTTTTCGTAGGCTAAACAAGTTCAGAGCGCAAGTGTTTGTGGTTCGTTTGAGAGGTTACCAGTGGGAGATGAGGAGCAGCAAGAGCTTTCAGGGCTGGCACCTTTAGTGTAGGAGCAATCGCCGGACGTTCGCAATTTCGGTGTTGAGCTCTGGCCAGATTGAGCAGGAGAGGCTGTGTACGTTGGAAGTTTCCGTAGGCTAAACAAGTTCAGAGCGCAAGTGTTTGTGGTTCGTTTGAGAGGTTACCAGTGGGAGATGAGGACCAGCAAGAGCTTTCAGGGCTGGCACCTTTAGTGTAGGAGCAATCGCTGACGTTCGCAATTTCGGTGTTGAGCTCTGGCCAGATTGAGCAGGAGAGGCTGTGTACGTTGGAAGTTTTAGTAGGCTAAACAAGTTCAGAGCGCAAGTGTTTGTGGTTCGTTTGAGAGGTTACCAGTGGGAGATGAGGACCAGCAAGAGCTTTCAGGGCTGGCACCTTTAGTGTAGGAGCAATCGCCGGACGTTGGCAATTTCGGTGTTGAATTTCGGGCAGATTGAGCAGGAGAGGCTGTGTACGTTGGAAGTTTTAGTAGGCTAAACAAGTTCAGAGCGCAAGTGTTTGTGGTTCGTTTGAGAGGTTACCAGTGGGAGATGAGGAGCAGCAAGAGCTTTCAGGGCTGGCACCTTTAGTGTAGGAGCAATCGCTGGACGTTCGCAATTTCGGTGTTGAGCTCTGGCCAGATTGAGCAGGAGAGGCTGTGTACGTTGGAAGTTTTCGTAGGCTAAACAAGTTCAGAGCGCAAGTGTTTGTGGTTCGTTTGAGAGGTTACCAGTGGGAGATGAGGACCAGCAAGAGCTTTCAGGGCTGGCACCTTTAGTGTAGGAGCAATCGCCGGACGTTCGCAATTTCGGTGTTGAGCTCTGGCCAGATTGAGCAGGAGAGGCTGTGTACGTTGGAAGTTTTCGTAGGCTAAACAAGTTCAGAGCGCAAGTGTTTGTGGTTCGTTTGAGAGGTTACCAGTGGGAGATGAGGAGCAGCAAGAGCTTTCAGGGCTGGCACCTTTAGTGTAGGAGCAATCGCTGGACGTTCGCAATTTCGGTGTTGAGCTCTGGCCAGATTGAGCAGGAGAGGCTGTGTACGTTGGAAGTTTTCGTAGGCTAAACAAGTTCAGAGCGCAAGTGTTTGTGGTTCGTTTGAGAGGTTACCAGTGGGAGATGAGGACCAGCAAGAGCTTTCAGGGCTGGCACCTTTAGTGTAGGAGCAATCGCCGGACGTTCGCAATTTCGGTGTTGAGCTCTGGCCAGATTGAGCAGGAGAGGCTGTGTACGTTGGAAGTTTCCGTAGGCTAAACAAGTTCAGAGCGCAAGTGTTTGTGGTTCGTTTGAGAGGTTACCAGTGGGAGATGAGGACCAGCAAGAGCTTTCAGGGCTGGCACCTTTAGTGTAGGAGCAATCGCCGGACGTTCGCAATTTCGGTGTTGAATTTCGGGCAGATTGAGCAGGAGAGGCTGTGTACGTTGGAAGTTTTCGTAGGCTAAACAAGTTCAGAGCGCAAGTGTTTGTGGTTCGTTTGAGAGGTTACCAGTGGGAGATGAGGAGCAGCAAGAGCTTTCAGGGCTGGCACCTTTAGTGTAGGAGCAATCGCCGGACGTTCGCAATTTCGGTGTTGAGCTCTGGCCAGATTGAGCAGGAGAGGCTGTGTACGTTGGAAGTTTTAGTAGGCTAAACAAGTTCAGAGCGCAAGTGTTTTGTGGTTCGTTTGAGAGGTTACCAGTGGGAGATGAGGAGCAGCAAGAGCTTTCAGGGCTGGCACCTTTAGTGTAGGAGCAATCGCCGGACGTTCGCAATTTCGGTGTTGAATTTCGGGCAGATTGAGCAGGAGAGGCTGTGTACGTTGGAAGTTTTAGTAGGCTAAACAAGTTCAGAGCGCAAGTGTTTGTGGTTCGTTTGAGAGGTTACCAGTGGGAGATGAGGACCAGCAAGAGCTTTCAGGGCTGGCACCTTTAGTGTAGGAGCAATCGCTGGACGTTCGCAATTTCGGTGTTGAGCTCTGGCCAGATTGAGCAGGAGAGGCTGTGTACGTTGGAAGTTTTCGTAGGCTAAACAAGTTCAGAGCGCAAGTGTTTGTGGTTCGTTTGAGAGGTTACCAGTGGGAGATGAGGACCAGCAAGAGCTTTCAGGGCTGGCACCTTTAGTGTAGGAGCAATCGCCGGACGTTCGCAATTTCGGTGTTGAGCTCTGGCCAGATTGAGCAGGAGAGGCTGTGTACGTTGGAAGTTTTCGTAGGCTAAACAAGTTCAGAGCGCAGTGTTTGTGGTTCGTTTGAGAGGTTACCAGTGGGAGATGAGGACCAGCAAGAGCTTTCAGGGCTGGCACCTTTAGTGTAGGAGCAATCGCTGGACGTTCGCAATTTTGGTGTTGAGCTCTGGCCAGATTGAGCAGGAGAGGCTGTGTACGTTGGAAGTTTTCGTAGGCTAAACAAGTTCAGAGCGCAAGTGTTTGTGGTTCGTTTGAGAGGTTACCAGTGGGAGATGAGGACCAGCAAGAGCTTTCAGGGCTGGCACCTTTAGTGTAGGAGCAATCGCCGGACGTTCGCAATTTCGGTGTTGAGCTCTGGCCAGATTGAGCAGGAGAGGCTGTGTACGTTGGAAGTTTCCGTAGGCTAAACAAGTTCAGAGCGCAAGTGTTTGTGGTTCGTTTGAGAGGTTACCAGTGGGAGATGAGGACCAGCAAGAGCTTTCAGGGCTGGCACCTTTAGTGTAGGAGCAATCGCTGGACGTTCGCAATTTCGGTGTTGAGCTCTGGCCAGATTGAGCAGGAGAGGCTGTGTACGTTGGAAGTTTTCGTAGGCTAAACAAGTTCAGAGCCCAAGTGTTTGTGGTTCGTTTGAGAGGTTACCAGTGGGAGATGAGGACCAGCAAGAGCTTTCAGGGCTGGCACCTTTAGTGTAGGAGCAATCGCCGGACGTTCGCAATTTCGGTGTTGAGCTCTGGCCAGATTGAGCAGGAGAGGCTGTGTACGTTGGAAGTTTTCGTAGGCTAAACAAGTTCCGAGCCCAAGTGTTTGTGGTTCGTTTGAGAGGTTACCAGTGGGAGATGAGGACCAGCAAGAGCTTTCAGGCTGGCACCTTTAGTGTAGGAGCAATCGCTGGACGTTCGCAATTTCGGTGTTGAATTTTGGCCAGATTGAGCAGGAGAGGCTGTGTACGTTGGAAGTTTTCGTAGGCTAAACAAGTTCAGAGCCCAAGTGTTTGTGGTTCGTTTGAGAGGTTACCAGTGGGAGATGAGGACCAGCAAGAGCTTTCAGGGCTGGCACCTTTAGTGTAGGAGCAATCGCTGGACGTTCACAATTTCGGTGTTGAATTTCGGGCAGATTGAGCAGGAGAGGCTGTGTACGTTGGAAGTTTTCGTAGGCTAAACAAGTTCAGAGCCCAAGTGTTTGTGGTTCGTTTGAGAGGTTACCAGTGGGAGATGAGGACCAGCAAGAGCTTTCAGGGCTGGCACCTTTAGTGTAGGAGCAATCGCCGGACGTTCGCAATTTCGGTGTTGTGAGCTCTGGCCAGATTGAGCAGGAGAGGCTGTGTACGTTGAAGTTTTAGTAGGCTAAACAAGTTCAGAGCGCAAGTGTTTGTGGTTCGTTTGAGAGGTTACCAGTGGGAGATGAGGACCAGCAAGAGCTTTCAGGGCTGGCACCTTTAGTGTAGGAGCAATCGCCGGACGTTCGCAATTTCGGTGTTGAATTTCGGGCAGATTGAGCAGGAGAGGCTGTGTACGTTGGAAGTTTTCGTAGGCTAAACAAGTTCAGAGCGCAAGTGTTTGTGGTTCGTTTGAGAGGTTACCAGTGGAGATGAGGACCAGCAAGAGCTTTCAGGGCTGGCACCTTTAGTGTAGGAGCAATCGCTGGACGTTCGCAATTTCGGTGTTGAGCTCTGGCCAGATTGAGCAGGAGAGGCTGTGTACGTTGGAAGTTTTAGTAGGCTAAACAAGTTCAGAGCGCAAGTGTTTGTGGTTCGTTTGAGAGGTTAGCAGTGGGAGATGAGGACCAGCAAGAGCTTTCAGGGATGGCACCTTTAGTGTAGGAGCAATCGCCGGACGTTCGCAATTTCGGTGTTGAATTTCGGGCAGATTGAGCAGGAGAGGCTGTGTACGTTGGAAGTTTCCGTAGGCTAAACAAGTTCAGAGCGCAAGTGTTTGTGGTTCGTTTGAGAGGTTACCAGTGGGAGATGAGGACCAGCAAGAGCTTTCAGGGCTGGCACCTTTAGTGTAGGAGCAATCGCCGGACGTTCGCAATTTCGGTGTTGAGCTCTGGCCCAGATTGAGCAGGAGAGGCTGTGTACGTTGGAAGTTTCCGTAGGCTAAACAAGTTCAGAGCCCAAGTGTTTGTGGTTCGTTTGAGAGGTTACCAGTGGGAGATGAGGACCAGCAAGAGCTTTCAGGGCTGGCACCTTTAGTGTAGGAGCAATCGCTGGACGTTCGCAATTTCGGTGTTGAGCTCTGGCCAGATTGAGCAGGAGAGGCTGTGTACGTTGGAAGTTTTCATAGGCTAAACAAGTTCAGAGCCCAAGTGTTTGTGGTTCGTTTGAGAGGTTACCAGTGGGAGATGAGGACCAGCAAGAGCTTTCAGGGCTGGCACCTTTAGTGTAGGAGCAATCGCCGGACGTTGGCAATTTCGGTGGTGAATTCGGGCAGATTGAGCAGGAGAGGCTGTGTACGTTGGAAGTTTTCGTAGGCTAAACAAGTTCAGAGCGCAAGTGTTTGTGCTTCGTTTGAGAGGTTACCAGTGGGAGATGAGGACCAGCAAGAGCTTTCAGGGCTGGCACCTTTAGTGTAGGAGCAATCGCCGGACGTTCGCAATTTCGGTGTTGAATTTCGGGCAGATTGAGCAGGAGAGGCTGTGTACGTTGGAAGTTTTCGTAGGCTAAACAAGTTCAGAGCGCAAGTGTTTGTGGTTCGTTTGAGAGGTTACCAGTGGGAGATGAGGACCAGCAAGAGCTTTCAGGGCTGGCACCTTTAGTGTAGGAGCAATCGCTGGACGTTCGCAATTCGGTGTTGAGCTCTGGCCAGATTGAGCAGGAGAGGCTGTGTACGTTGGAAGTTTTAGTAGGCTAAACAAGTTCAGAGCGCAAGTGTTTTGGTGGTTCGTTTGAGAGGTTAGCAGTGGGAGATGAGGACCAGCAAGAGCTTTCAGGGCTGGCACCTTTAGTGTAGGAGCAATCGCCGGACGTTCGCAATTTCGGTGTTGAATTTCGGGCAGATTGAGCAGGAGAGGCTGTGTACGTTGGAAGTTTCCGTAGGCTAAACAAGTTCAGAGCGCAAGTGTTTGTGGTTCGTTTGAGAGGTTACCAGTGGGAGATGAGGACCAGCAAGAGCTTTCAGGGCTGGCACCTTTAGTGTAGGAGCAATCGCCGGACGTTCGCAATTTCGGTGTTGAGCTCTGGCCAGATTGAGCAGGAGAGGCTGTGTACGTTGGAAGTTTCCGTAGGCTAAACAAGTTCAGAGCCCAAGTGTTTGTGGTTCGTTTGAGAGGTTACCAGTGGGAGATGAGGACCAGCAAGAGCTTTCAGGGCTGGCACCTTTAGTGTAAGGAGCAATCGCTGGACGTTCGCAATTTCGGTGTTGAGCTCTGGCCAGATTGAGCAGGAGAGGCTGTGTACGTTGAAGTTTTCATAGGCTAAACAAGTTCAGAGCCAAGTGTTTGTGGTTCGTTTGAGAGGTTACCAGTGGGAGATGAGGACCAGCAAGAGCTTTCAGGGCTGGCACCTTTAGTGTAGGAGCAATCGCCGGACGTTGGCAATTTCGGTGGTGAATTTCGGGCAGATTGAGCAGGAGAGGCTGTGTACGTTGGAAGTTTTAGTAGGCTAAACAAGTTCAGAGCGCAAGTGTTTGTGGTTCGTTTGAGAGGTTACCAGTGGTAGATGAGGACCAGCAAGAGCTTTCAGGGCTGGCACCTTTAGTGTAGGAGCAATCGCCGGACGTTCGCAATTTCGGTGTTGAATTTCGGGCAGATTTGAGCAGGAGAGGCTGTGTACGTTGGAAGTTTTCGTAGGCTAAACAAGTTCAGAGCGCAAGTGTTTGTGGTTCGTTTGAGAGGTTACCAGTGGGAGATGAGGACCAGCAAGAGCTTTCAGGGCTGGCACCTTTAGTGTAGGAGCAATCGCTGGACGTTCGCAATTTCGGTGTTGAATTTCGGGCAGATTGAGCAGGAGAGGCTGTGTACGTTGGAAGTTTTCATAGGCTAAACAAGTTCAGAGCCCAAGTGTTTGTGGTTCGTTTGAGAGGTTACCAGTGGGAGATGAGGAGCAGCAAGAGCTTTCAGGGCTGGCACCTTTAGTGTAGGAGCAATCGCTGGACGTTCGCAATTTCGGTGTTGAGCTCTGGCCAGATTGAGCAGGAGAGGCTGTGTACGTTGGAAGTTTTAGTAGGCTAAACAAGTTCAGAGCGCAAGTGTTTGTGGTTCGTTGAGAGGTTACCAGTGGGAGATGAGGACCAGCAAGAGCTTTCAGGGCTGGCACCTTTAGTGTAGGAGCAATCGCCGGACGTTCGCAATTTCGGTGTTGAATTTCGGGCAGATTGAGCAGGAGAGGCTGTCTACGTTGGAAGTTTTTCGTAGGCTAAACAAGTTCAGAGCGCAAGTGTTTGTGGTTCGTTTGAGAGGTTACCAGTGGGAGATGAGGACCAGCAAGAGCTTTCAGGGCTGGCACCTTTAGTGTAGGAGCAATCGCCGGACGTTCGCAATTTCGGTGTTGAGCTCTGGCCAGATTGAGCAGGAGAGGCTGTGTACGTTGGAAGTTTCCGTAGGCTAAACAAGTTCAGAGCGCAAGTGTTTGTGGTTCGTTTGAGAGGTTACCAGTGGAAGATGAGGACCAGCAAGAGCTGTCAGGGCTGGCACCTTTAGTGTAGGAGCAATCGCTGGACGTTCGCAATTTCGGTGTTGAGCTCTGGCCAGATTGAGCAGGAGAGGCTGTGTACGTTGGAAGTTTTCGTAGGCTAAACAAGTTCAGACCGCAAGTGTTTGTGGTTCGTTTGAGAGGTTACCAGTGGGAGATGAGGACCAGCAAGAGCTTTCAGGGCTGGCACCTTTAGTGTAGGAGCAATCGCTGGACGTTCGCAATTTCGGTGGTTCAGCTCTGGCCAGATTGAGCAGGAGAGGCTGTGTACGTTGGAAGTTTTAGTAGGCTAAACAAGTTCAGAGCCCAAGTGTTTGTGGTTCGTTTGAGAGGTTACCAGTGGGAGATGAGGACCAGCAAGAGCTTTCAGGGCTGGCACCTTTAGTGTAGGAGCAATCGCCGGACGTTCGCAATTTCGGTGTTGAATTTCGGGCAGATTGAGCAGGAGAGGCTGTGTACGTTGGAAGTTTTAGTAGGCTAAACAAGTTCAGAGCCCAAGTGTTTGTGGTTCGTTTGAGAGGTTACCAGTGGGAGATGAGGAGCAGCAAGAGCTTTCAGGGCTGGCACCTTTAGTGTAGGAGCAATCGCTGGACGTTCGCAATTTCGGTGTTGAGCTCTGGCCAGATTGAGCAGGAGAGGCTGTGTACGTGGAAGTTTCCGTAGGCTAAACAAGTTCAGAGCGCAAGTGTTGTGGTTCGTTTGAGAGGTTACCAGTGGGAGATGAGGACCAGCAAGAGCTTTCAGGGCTGGCACCTTTAGTGTAGGAGCAATCGCTGGACGTTCGCAATTTCGGTGTTGAGCTCTGGCCAGATTGAGCAGGAGAGGCTGTGTACGTTGGAAGTTTTAGTAGGCTAAACAAGTTCAGAGCCCAAGTGTTTGTGGTTCGTTTGAGAGGTTACCAGTGGGAGATGAGGACCAGCAAGAGCTTTCAGGGCTGGCACCTTTAGTGTAGGAGCAATCGCTGGACGTTCGCAATTTCGGTGTTCAGCTCTGGCCAGATTGAGCAGGAGAGGCTGTGTACGTTGGAAGTTTTAGTAGGCTAAACAAGTTCAGAGCCCAAGTGTTTGTGGTTCGTTTGAGAGGTTACCAGTGGGAGATGAGGACCAGCAAGAGCTTTCAGGGCTGGCACCTTTAGTGTAGGAGCAATCGCTGGACGTTCGCAATTTCGGTGTTGAGCTCTGGCCAGATTGAGCAGGAGAGGCTGTGTACGTTGGAAGTTTTCGTAGGCTAAACAAGTTCAGAGCCCAAGTGTTTGTGGTTCGTTTGAGAGGTTACCAGTGGGAGATGAGGACCAGCAAGAGCTTTTCAGGGCTGGCACCTTTAGTGTAGGAGCAATCGCCGGACGTTCGCAATTTCGGTGTTGAATTTCGGGCAGATTGAGCAGGAGAGGCTGTGTACGTTGGAAGTTTTAGTAGGCTAAACAAGTTCAGAGCCCAAGTGTTTGTGGTTCGTTTGAGAGGTTACCAGTGGGAGATGAGGACCAGCAAGAGCTTTCAGGGCTGGCACCTTTAGTGTAGGAGCAATCGCCGGACGTTCGCAATTTCGGTGTTGAATTTCGGGCAGATTGAGCAGGAGAGGCTGTGTACGTTGGAAGTTTTCGTAGGCTAAACAAGTTCAGAGCCCAAGTGTTTGTGGTTCGTTTGAGAGGTTACCAGTGGGAGATGAGGACCAGCAAGAGCTTTCAGGGCTGGCACCTTTAGTGTAGGAGCAATCGCTGGACGTTCGCAATTTCGGTGTTGAGCTCTGGCCAGATTGAGCAGGAGAGGCTGTGTACGTTGGAAGTTTTAGTAGGCTAAACAAGTTCAGAGCGCAAGTGTTTGTGGTTCGTTTGAGAGGTTACCAGTGGGAGATGAGGACCAGCAAGAGCTTTCAGGGCTGGCACCTTTAGTGTAGGAGCAATCGCCGGACGTTGGCAATTTCGGTGTTGAATTTCGGGCAGATTGAGCAGGAGAGGCTGTGTACGTTGGAAGTTTTAGTAGGCTAAACAAGTTCAGAGCCCAAGTGTTTGTGGTTCGTTTGAGAGGTTACCAGTGGGAGATGAGGACCAGCAAGAGCTTTCAGGGCTGGCACCTTTAGTGTAGGAGCAATCGCTGGACGTTCGCAATTTCGGTGTTGAGCTCTGGCCAGATTGAGCAGGAGAGGCTGTGTACGTTGGAAGTTTCCGTAGGCTAAACAAGTTCAGAGCGCAAGTGTTGTGGTTCGTTTGAGAGGTTACCAGTGGGAGATGAGGACCAGCAAGAGCTTTCAGGGCTGGCACCTTTAGTGTAGGAGCAATCGCCGGACGTTCGCAATTTCGGTGTTGAGCTCTGGCCAGATTGAGCAGGAGAGGCTGTGTACGTTGGAAGTTTCGTAGGCTAAACAAGTTCAGAGCCCAAGTGTTTGTGGTTCGTTTGAGAGGTTACCAGTGGGAGATGAGGACCAGCAAGAGCTTTCAGGGCTGGCACCTTTAGTGTAGGAGCAATCGCTGGACGTTCGCAATTTCGGTGTTGAGCTCTGGCCAGATTGAGCAGGAGAGGCTGTGTACGTTGGAAGTTTTAGTAGGCTAAACAAGTTCAGAGCCCAAGTGTTTGTGGTTCGTTTGAGAGGTTACCAGTGGGAGATGAGGACCAGCAAGAGCTTTCAGGGCTGGCACCTTTAGTGTAGGAGCAATCGCCGGACGTTGGCAATTTCGGTGGTGAATTTCGGGCAGATTGAGCAGGAGAGGCTGTGTACGTTGGAAGTTTTCGTAGGCTAAACAAGTTCAGAGCGCAAGTGTTTGTGGTTCGTTTGAGAGGTTACCAGTGGGAGATGAGGACCAGCAAGAGCTTTCAGGGCTGGCACCTTTAGTGTAGGAGCAATCGCCGGACGTTCGCAATTTCGGTGTTGAATTTCGGGCAGATTGAGCAGGAGAGGCTGTGTACGTTGGAAGTTTTCGTAGGCTAAACAAGTTCAGAGCGCAAGTGTTTGTGGTTCGTTTGAGAGGTTACCAGTGGGAGATGAGGACCAGCAAGAGCTTTCAGGGCTGGCACCTTTAGTGTAGGAGCAATCGCTGGACGTTCGCAATTTCGGTGTTGAGCTCTGGCCAGATTGAGCAGGAGAGGCTGTGTACGTTGGAAGTTTTAGTAGGCTAAACAAGTTCAGAGCGCAAGTGTTTGTGGTTCGTTTGAGAGGTTAGCAGTGGGAGATGAGGACCAGCAAGAGCTTTCAGGGCTGGCACCTTTAGTGTAGGAGCAATCGCCGGACGTTCGCAATTTCGGTTGTTGAATTTCGGGCAGATTGAGCAGGAGAGGCTGTGTACGTTGGAAGTTTCCGTAGGCTAAACAAGTTCAGAGCGCAAGTGTTTGTGGTTCGTTTGAGAGGTTACCAGTGGGAGATGAGGACCAGCAAGAGCTTTCAGGGCTGGCACCTTTAGTGTAGGAGCAATCGCCGGACGTTCGCAATTTCGGTGTTGAGCTCTGGCCAGATTGAGCAGGAGAGGCTGTGTACGTTGGAAGTTTCCGTAGGCTAAACAAGTTCAGAGCCCAAGTGTTTGTGGTTCGTTTGAGAGGTTACCAGTGGGAGATGAGGACCAGCAAGAGCTTTCAGGGCTTGGCACCTTTAGTGTAGGAGCAATCGCTGGACGTTCGCAATTTCGGTGTTGAGCTCTGGCCAGATTGAGCAGGAGAGGCTGTGTACGTTGGAGTTTTCATAGGCTAAACAAGTTCAGAGCCCAAGTGTTTGTGGTTCGTTTGAGAGGTTACCAGTGGGAGATGAGGACCAGCAAGAGCTTTCAGGGCTGGCACCTTTAGTGTAGGAGCAATCGCCGGACGTTGCAATTTCGGTGGTGAATTTCGGGCAGATTGAGCAGGAGAGGCTGTGTACGTTGGAAGTTTTCGTAGGCTAAACAAGTTCAGAGCGCAAGTGTTTGTGGTTCGTTTGAGAGGTTACCAGTGGGAGATGAGGACCAGCAAGAGCTTTCAGGGCTGGCACCTTTAGTGTAGGAGCAATCGCCGGACGTTCGCAATTTCGGTGTTGAATTTCGGGCAGATTGAGCAGGAGAGGCTGTGTACGTTGGAAGTTTTCGTAGGCTAAACAAGTTCAGAGCGCAAGTGTTTGTGGTTCGTTTGAGAGGTTACCAGTGGGAGATGAGGACAGCAAGAGCTTTCAGGGCTGGCACCTTTAGTGTAGGAGCAATCGCTGGACGTTCGCAATTTCGGTGTTGAATTCGGGCAGATTGAGCAGGAGAGGCTGTGTACGTTGGAAGTTTTAGTAGGCTAAACAAGTTCAGAGCCCAAGTGTTTGTGGTTCGTTTGAGAGGTTACCAGTGGGAGATGAGGACCAGCAAGAGCTTTCAGGGCTGGCACCTTAGTGTAGGAGCAATCGCCGGACGTTGGCAATTTCGGTGTTGAATTTCGGGCAGATTGAGCAGGAGAGGCTGTGTACGTTGGAAGTTTTAGTAGGCTAAACAAGTTCAGAGCCAAGTGTTTGTGGTTCGTTTGAGAGGTTACCAGTGGGAGATGAGGACCAGCAAGAGCTTTCAGGGCTGGCACCTTTAGTGTAGGAGCAATCGCCCGGACGTTCGCAATTTCGGTGTTGAGCTCTGGCCAGATTGAGCAGGAGAGGCTGTGTACGTTGGAAGTTTCGTAGGCTAAACAAGTTCAGACCGCAAGTGTTTGTGGTTCGTTTGAGAGGTTACCAGTGGAGATGAGGACCAGCAAGAGCTTTCAGGGCTGGCACCTTTAGTGTAGGAGCAATCGCTGGACGTTCGCAATTTCGGTGTTCAGCTCTGGCCAGATTGAGCAGGAGAGGCTGTGTACGTTGGAAGTTTTAGTAGGCTAAACAAGTTCAGAGCCCAAGTGTTTGTGGTTCGTTTGAGAGGTTACCAGTGGGAGATGAGGACCAGCAAGAGCTTTCAGGGCTGGCACCTTTAGTGTAGGAGCAATCGCCGGACGTTCGCAATTTCGGTGTGAATTTCGGGCAGATTGAGCAGGAGAGGCTGTGTACGTTGGAAGTTTTAGTAGGCTAAACAAGTCAGAGCCCAAGTGTTTGTGGTTCGTTTGAGAGGTTACCAGTGGGAGATGAGGAGCAGCAAGAGCTTTCAGGGCTGGCACCTTTAGTGTAGGAGCAATCGCTGGACGTTCGCAATTTCGGTGTTGAGCTCTGGCCAGATTGAGCAGGAGAGGCTGTGTACGTTGGAAGTTTCCGTAGGCTAAACAAGTTCAGAGCGCAAGTGTTTGTGGTTCGTTTGAGAGGTTACCAGTGGGAGATGAGGACCAGCAAGAGCTTTCAGGGCTGGCACCTTTAGTGTAGGAGCAATCGCTGGACGTTCGCAATTTCGGTGTTGAGCTCTGGCCAGATTGAGCAGGAGAGGCTGTGTACGTTGGAAGTTTTAGTAGGCTAAACAAGTTCAGAGCCCAAGTGTTTGTGGTTCGTTTGAGAGGTTACCAGTGGGAGATGAGGACCAGCAAGAGCTTTCAGGGCTGGCACCTTAGTGTAGGAGCAATCGCCGGACGTTCGCAATTTCGGTGTTGAATTTCGGGCAGATTGAGCAGGAGAGGCTGTGTACGTTGGAAGTTTTCGTAGGCTAAACAAGTTCAGAGCCCAAGTGTTTGTGGTTCGTTTGAGAGGTTACCAGTGGGAGATGAGGACCAGCAAGAGCTTTCAGGGCTGGCACCTTTAGTGTAGGAGCAATCGCTGGACGTTCGCAATTTCGGTGTTGAGCTCTGGCCAGATTGAGCAGGAGAGGCTGTGTACGTTGGAAGTTTTCGTAGGCTAAACAAGTTCAGAGCCCAAGTGTTTGTGGTTCGTTTGAGAGGTTACCAGTGGGAGATGAGGACCAGCAAGAGCTTTCAGGGCTGGCACCTTTAGTGTAGGAGCAATCGCCGGACGTTGGCAATTTCGGTGTTGAATTTCGGGCAGATTGAGCAGGAGAGGCTGTGTACGTTGGAAGTTTTAGTAGGCTAAACAAGTTCAGAGCCCAAGTGTTTGTGGTTCGTTTGAGAGGTTACCAGTGGGAGATGAGGACCAGCAAGAGCTTTCAGGGCTGGCACCTTTAGTGTAGGAGCAATCGCCGGACGTTCGCAATTTCGGTGTTGAATTCGGGCAGATTGAGCAGGAGAGGCTGTGTACGTTGGAAGTTTTAGTAGGCTAAACAAGTTCAGAGCGCAAGTGTTTGTGGTTCGTTTGAGAGGTTACCAGTGGGAGATGAGGACCAGCAAGAGCTTTCAGGGCTGGCACCTTTAGTGTAGGAGCAATCGCCGGACGTTCGCATTTTCGGTGTTGAGCTCTGGCCAGATTGAGCAGGAGAGGCTGTGTACGTTGGAAGTTTTCGTAGGCTAAACAAGTTCAGAGCGCAAGTGTTTGTGGTTCGTTTGAGAGGTTACCAGTGGGAGATGAGTACCAGCAAGAGCTTTCAGGGCTGGCACCTTTAGTGTAGGAGCAATCGCTGGACGTTCGCAATTTCGGTGTTGAGCTCTGGCCAGATTGAGCAGGAGAGGCTGTGTACGTTGGAAGTTTTAGTAGGCTAAACAAGTTCAGAGCGCAAGTGTTTGTGGTTCGTTTGAGAGGTTACCAGTGGGAGATGAGGACCAGCAAGAGCTTTCAGGGATGGCACCTTTAGTGTAGGAGCAATCACCGGACGTTCGCAATTTCGGTGTTGAATTTCGGGCAGATTGAGCAGGAGAGGCTGTGTACGTTGGAAGTTTTCGTAGGCTAAACAAGTTCAGAGCCCAAGTGTTTGTGGTTCGTTTGAGAGGTTACCAGTGGGAGATGAGGACCAGCAAGAGCTTTCAGGGCTGGCACCTTTAGTGTAGGAGCAATCGCCTGACGTTCACAATTTCGGTGTTGAGCTCTGGCCAGATTGAGCAGGAGAGGCTGTGTACGTTGGAAGTTTTCGTAGGCTAAACAAGTTCAGAGCCCAAGTGTTTGTGGTTCGTTTGAGAGGTTACCAGTGGGAGATGAGGACCAGCAAGAGCTTTCAGGGCTGGCACCTTTAGCGTAGGAGCAATCGCCGGACGTTCGCAATTTCGGTGTTGAGCTCTGGCCAGATTGAGCAGGAGAGGCTGTGTATGTTGGAAGTTTTAGTAGGCTAAACAAGTTCAGAGCGCAAGTGTTTGTGGTTCGTTTGAGAGGTTACCAGTGGGAGATGAGGACCAGCAAGAGCTTTCAGGGCTGGCACCTTTAGTGTAGGAGCAATCGCCGGACGTTCGCAATTTCGGTGTTGAATTTCGGGCAGATTGAGCAGGAGAGGCTGTGTACGTTGGAAGTTTTCGTAGGCTAAACAAGTTCAGAGCGCAAGTGTTTGTGGTTCGTTTGAGAGGTTACCAGTGGGAGATGAGGAGCAGCAAGAGCTTTCAGGGCTGGCACCTTTAGTGTAGGAGCAATCGCCGGACGTTCGCAATTTCGGTGTTGAGCTCTGGCCAGATTGAGCAGGAGAGGCTGTGTACGTTGGAAGTTTCCGTAGGCTAAACAAGTTCAGAGCCCAAGTGTTTGTGGTTCGTTTGAGAGGTTACCAGTGGGAGATGAGGACCAGCAAGAGCTTTCAGGGCTGGCACCTTTAGTGTAGGAGCAATCGCTGGACGTTCGCAATTTCGGTGTTGAGCTCTGGCCAGATTGAGCAGGAGAGGCTGTGTACGTTGGAAGTTTTAGTAGGCTAAACAAGTTCAGAGCGCAAGTGTTTGTGGTTCGTTTGAGAGGTTACCAGTGGGAGATGAGGACCAGCAAGAGCTTTCAGGGCTGGCACCTTTAGTGTAGGAGCAATCGCCGGACGTTGGCAATTTCGGTGTTGAATTTCGGGCAGATTGAGCAGGAGAGGCTGTGTACGTTGGAAGTTTTAGTAGGCTAAACAAGTTCAGAGCGCAAGTGTTTGTGGTTCGTTTGAGAGGTTACCAGTGGGAGATGAGGAGCAGCAAGAGCTTTCAGGGCTGGCACCTTTAGTGTAGGAGCAATCGCTGGACGTTCGCAATTTCGGTGTTGAGCTCTGGCCAGATTGAGCAGGAGAGGCTGTGTACGTTGGAAGTTTTCGTAGGCTAAACAAGTTCAGAGCGCAAGTGTTTGTGGTTCGTTTGAGAGGTTACCAGTGGGAGATGAGGACCAGCAAGAGCTTTCAGGGCTGGCACCTTTAGTGTAGGAGCAATCGCCGGACGTTCGCAATTTCGGTGTTGAGCTCTGGCCAGATTGAGCAGGAGAGGCTGTGTACGTTGGAAGTTTTCGTAGGCTAAACAAGTTCAGAGCGCAAGTGTTTGTGCTTCGTTTGAGAGGTTACCAGTGGGAGATGAGGAGCAGCAAGAGCTTTCAGGGCTGGCACCTTTAGTGTAGGAGCAATCGCTGGACGTTCGCAATTTCGGTGTTGAGCTCTGGCCAGATTGAGCAGGAGAGGCTGTGTACGTTGGAAGTTTTCGTAGGCTAAACAAGTTCAGAGCCCAAGTGTTTGTGGTTCGTTTGAGAGGTTACCAGTGGGAGATGAGGAGCAGCAAGAGCTTTCAGGGCTGGCACCTTTAGTGTAGGAGCAATCGCCGGACGTTCGCAATTTCGGTGTTGAGCTCTGGCCAGATTGAGCAGGAGAGGCTGTGTACGTTGGAAGTTTCCGTAGGCTAAACAAGTTCAGAGCGCAAGTGTTTGTGGTTCGTTTGAGAGGTTACCAGTGGGAGATGAGGACCAGCAAGAGCTTTCAGGGCTGGCACCTTTAGTGTAGGAGCAATCGCCGGACGTTCGCAATTTCGGTGTTGAATTTCGGGCAGATTGAGCAGGAGAGGCTGTGTACGTTGGAAGTTTTCGTAGGCTAAACAAGTTCAGAGCGCAAGTGTTTGTGGTTCGTTTGAGAGGTTACCAGTGGGAGATGAGGAGCAGCAAGAGCTTTCAGGGCTGGCACCTTTAGTGTAGGAGCAATCGCCGGACGTTCGCAATTTCGGTGTTGAGCTCTGGCCAGATTGAGCAGGAGAGGCTGTGTACGTTGGAAGTTTTAGTAGGCTAAACAAGTTCAGAGCCCAAGTGTTTGTGGTTCGTTTGAGAGGTTACCAGTGGGAGATGAGGACCAGCAAGAGCTTTCAGGGCTGGCACCTTTAGTGTAGGAGCAATCGCCGGACGTTCGCAATTTCGGTGTTGAATTTCGGGCAGATTGAGCAGGAGAGGCTGTGTACGTTGGAAGTTTTCGTAGGCTAAACAAGTTCAGAGCGCAAGTGTTTGTGGTTCGTTTGAGAGGTTACCAGTGGGAGATGAGGAGCAGCAAGAGCTTTCAGGGCTGGCACCTTTAGTGTAGGAGCAATCGCCGGACGTTCGCAATTTCGGTGTTGAGCTCTGGCCAGATTGAGCAGGAGAGGCTGTGTATGTTGGAAGTTTTCGTAGGCTAAACAAGTTCAGAGCGCAAGTGTTTGTGGTTCGTTTGAGAGGTTACCAGTGGGAGATGAGGACCAGCAAGAGCTTTCAGGGCTGGCACCTTTAGTGTAGGAGCAATCGCTGGACGTTCGCAATTTCGGTGTTGAGCTCTGGCCAGATTGAGCAGGAGAGGCTGTGTACGTTGGAAGTTTTAGTAGGCTAAACAAGTTCAGAGCGCAAGTGTTTGTGGTTCGTTTGAGAGGTTACCAGTGGGAGATGAGGACCAGCAAGAGCTTTCAGGGCTGGCACCTTTAGTGTAGGAGCAATCGCCGGACGTTGGCAATTTCGGTGTTGAATTTCGGGCAGATTGAGCAGGAGAGGCTGTGTACGTTGGAAGTTTTAGTAGGCTAAACAAGTTCAGAGCGCAAGTGTTTGTGGTTCGTTTGAGAGGTTACCAGTGGGAGATGAGGAGCAGCAAGAGCTTTCAGGGCTGGCACCTTTAGTGTAGGAGCAATCGCCGGACGTTCGCAATTTCGGTGTTGAGCTCTGGCCAGATTGAGCAGGAGAGGCTGTGTACGTTGGAAGTTTCCGTAGGCTAAACAAGTTCAGAGCCCAAGTGTTTGTGGTTCGTTTGAGAGGTTACCAGTGGGAGATGAGGACCAGCAAGAGCTTTCAGGGCTGGCACCTTTATGGACGTTCGCAATTTCGGTGTTGAGCTCTGGCCAGATTGAGCAGGAGAGGCTGTGTACGTTGGAAGTTTTAGTAGGCTAAACAAGTTCAGAGCCCAAGTGTTTGTGGTTCGTTTGAGAGGTTACCAGTGGGAGATGAGGACCAGCAAGAGCTTTCAGGGCTGGCACCTTTAGTGTAGGAGCAATCGCCGGACGTTGGCAATTTCGGTGTTGAATTTCGGGCAGATTGAGCAGGAGAGGCTGTGTACGTTGGAAGTTTTAGTAGGCTAAACAAGTTCAGAGCGCAAGTGTTTGTGGTTCGTTTGAGAGGTTACCAGTGGGAGATGAGGAGCAGCAAGAGCTTTCAGGGCTGGCACCTTTAGTGTAGGAGCAATCGCTGGACGTTCGCAATTTCGGTGTTGAGCTCTGGCCAGATTGAGCAGGAGAGGCTGTGTACGTTGGAAGTTTTCGTAGGCTAAACAAGTTCAGAGCGCAAGTGTTTGTGGTTCGTTTGAGAGGTTACCAGTGGGAGATGAGGACCAGCAAGAGCTTTCAGGGCTGGCACCTTTAGTGTAGGAGCAATCGCCGGACGTTCGCAATTTCGGTGTTGAGCTCTGGCCAGATTGAGCAGGAGAGGCTGTGTACGTTGGAAGTTTTCGTAGGCTAAACAAGTTCAGAGCGCAAGTGTTTGTGGTTCGTTTGAGAGGTTACCAGTGGGAGATGAGGAGCAGCAAGAGCTTTCAGGGCTGGCACCTTTAGTGTAGGAGCAATCGCTGGACGTTCGCAATTTCGGTGTTGAGCTCTGGCCAGATTGAGCAGGAGAGGCTGTGTACGTTGGAAGTTTTCGTAGGCTAAACAAGTTCAGAGCCCAAGTGTTTGTGGTTCGTTTGAGAGGTTACCAGTGGGAGATGAGGACCAGCAAGAGCTTTCAGGGCTGGCACCTTTAGTGTAGGAGCAATCGCCGGACGTTCGCAATTTCGGTGTTGAGCTCTGGCCAGATTGAGCAGGAGAGGCTGTGTACGTTGGAAGTTTCCGTAGGCTAAACAATTTCAGAGCGCAAGTGTTTGTGGTTCGTTTGAGAGGTTACCAGTGGGAGATGAGGACCAGCAAGAGCTTTCAGGGCTGGCACCTTTAGTGTAGGAGCAATCGCCGGACGTTCGCAATTTCGGTGTTGAATTTCGGGCAGATTGAGCAGGAGAGGCTGTGTACGTTGGAAGTTTTCGTAGGCTAAACAAGTTCAGAGCGCAAGTGTTTGTGGTTCGTTTGAGAGGTTACCAGTGGGAGATGAGGAGCAGCAAGAGCTTTCAGGGCTGGCACCTTTAGTGTAGGAGCAATCACCGGACGTTCGCAATTTCGGTGTTGAGCTCTGGCCAGATTGAGCAGGAGAGGCTGTGTACGTTGGAAGTTTTAGTAGGCTAAACAAGTTCAGAGCCCAAGTGTTTGTGGTTCGTTTGAGAGGTTACCAGTGGGAGATGAGGACCAGCAAGAGCTTTCAGGGCTGGCACCTTTAGTGTAGGAGCAATCGCCGGACGTTCGCAATTTCGGTGTTGAATTTCGGGCAGATTGAGCAGGAGAGGCTGTGTACGTTGGAAGTTTTCGTAGGCTAAACAAGTTCAGAGCGCAAGTGTTTTGTGGTTCGTTTGAGAGGTTACCAGTGGGAGATGAGGAGCAGCAAGAGCTTTCAGGGCTGGCACCTTTAGTGTAGGAGCAATCGCCGGACGTTCGCAATTTCGGTGTTGAGCTCTGGCCAGATTGAGCAGGAGAGGCTGTGTACGTTGGAAGTTTCCGTAGGCTAAACAAGTTCAGAGCCCAAGTGTTTGTGGTTCGTTTGAGAGGTTACCAGTGGGAGATGAGGACCAGCAAGAGCTTTCAGGGCTGGCACCTTTAGTGTAGGAGCAATCGCTGGACGTTCGCAATTTCGGTGTTGAGCTCTGGCCAGATTGAGCAGGAGAGGCTGTGTACGTTGGAAGTTTTAGTAGGCTAAACAAGTTCAGAGCGCAAGTGTTTGTGGTTCGTTTGAGAGGTTACCAGTGGGAGATGAGGACCAGCAAGAGCTTTCAGGGCTGGCACCTTTAGTGTAGGAGCAATCGCCGGACGTTGGCAATTTCGGTGTTGAATTTCGGGCAGATTGAGCAGGAGAGGCTGTGTACGTTGGAAGTTTTAGTAGGCTAAACAAGTTCAGAGCGCAAGTGTTTGTGGTTCGTTTGAGAGGTTACCAGTGGGAGATGAGGAGCAGCAAGAGCTTCAGGGCTGGCACCTTTAGTGTAGGAGCAATCGCTGGACGTTCGCAATTTCGGTGTTGAGCTCTGGCCAGATTGAGCAGGAGAGGCTGTGTACGTTGGAAGTTTTCGTAGGCTAAACAAGTTCAGAGCGCAAGTGTTTGTGGTTCGTTTGAGAGGTTACCAGTGGGAGATGAGGACCAGCAAGAGCTTTCAGGGCTGGCACCTTTAGTGTAGGAGCAATCGCCGGACGTTCGCAATTTCGGTGTTGAGCTCTGGCCAGATTGAGCAGGAGAGGCTGTGTACGTTGGAAGTTTTCGTAGGCTAAACAAGTTCAGAGCGCAAGTGTTTGTGGTTCGTTTGAGAGGTTACCAGTGGGAGATGAGGAGCAGCAAGAGCTTTCAGGGCTGGCACCTTTAGTGTAGGAGCAATCGCTGGACGTTGGCAATTTCGGTGTTGAGCTCTGGCCAGATTGAGCAGGAGAGGCTGTGTACGTTGGAAGTTTTCGTAGGCTAAACAAGTTCAGAGCCCAAGTGTTTGTGGTTCGTTTGAGAGGTTACCAGTGGGAGATGAGGAGCAGCAAGAGCTTTCAGGGCTGGCACCTTTAGTGTAGGAGCAATCGCCGGACGTTCGCAAATTTCGGTGTTGAGCTCTGGCCAGATTGAGCAGGAGAGGCTGTGTACGTTGGAAGTTTCCGTAGGCTAAACAAGTTCAGAGCGCAAGTGTTTGTGGTTCGTTTGAGAGGTTACCAGTGGGAGATGAGGAGCAGCAAGAGCTTTCCAGGGCTGGCACCTTTAGTGTAGGAGCAATCGCCGGACGTTCGCAATTTCGGTGTTGAATTTCGGGCAGATTGAGCAGGAGAGGCTGTGTACGTTGGAAGTTTTCGTAGGCTAAACAAGTTCAGAGCGCAAGTGTTTGTGGTTCGTTTGAGAGGTTACCAGTGGGAGATGAGGAGCAGCAAGAGCTTTCAGGGCTGGCACCTTTAGTGTAGAGCAATCGCCGGACGTTCGCAATTTCGGTGTTGAGCTCTGGCCAGATTGAGCAGGAGAGGCTGTGTACGTTGGAAGTTTCCGTAGGCTAAACAAGTTCAGAGCCCAAGTGTTTGTGGTTCGTTTGAGAGGTTACCAGTGGGAGATGAGGACCAGCAAGAGCTTTCAGGGCTGGCACCTTTAGTGTAGGAGCAATCGCTGGACGTTCGCAATTTCGGTGTTGAGCTCTGGCCAGATTGAGCAGGAGAGGCTGTGTACGTTGGAAGTTTTAGTAGGCTAAACAAGTTCAGAGCGCAAGTGTTTGTGGTTCGTTTGAGAGGTTACCAGTGGGAGATGAGGACCAGCAAGAGCTTTCAGGGCTGGCACCTTTAGTGTAGGAGCAATCGCCGGACGTTGGCAATTTCGGTGTTGAATTTCGGGCAGATTGAGCAGGAGAGGCTGTGTACGTTGGAAGTTTTAGTAGGCTAAACAAGTTCAGAGCGCAAGTGTTTGTGGTTCGTTTGAGAGGTTACCAGTGGGAGATGAGGAGACAGCAAGAGCTTTCAGGGCTGGCACCTTTAGTGTAGGAGCAATCGCTGGACGTTCGCAATTTCGGTGTTGAGCTCTGGCCAGATTGAGCAGGAGAGGCTGTGTACGTTGGAAGTTTTCGTAGGCTAAACAAGTTCAGAGCGCAAGTGTTTGTGGTTCGTTTGAGAGGTTACCAGTGGGAGATGAGGACCAGCAAGAGCTTTCAGGGCTGGCACCTTTAGTGTAGGAGCAATCGCCGGACGTTCGCAATTTCGGTGTTGAGCTCTGGCCAGATTGAGCAGGAGAGGCTGTGTACGTTGGAAGTTTTCGTAGGCTAAACAAGTTCAGAGCGCAAGTGTTTGTGGTTCGTTTGAGAGGTTACCAGTGGGAGATGAGGAGCAGCAAGAGCTTTCAGGGCTGGCATCTTTAGTGTAGGAGCAATCGCTGGACGTTCGCAATTTCGGTGTTGAGCTCTGGCCAGATTGAGCAGGAGAGGCTGTGTACGTTGGAAGTTTTCGTAGGCTAAACAAGTTCAGAGCCCAAGTGTTTGTGGTTCGTTTGAGAGGTTACCAGTGGGAGATGAGGAGCAGCAAGAGCTTTCAGGGCTGGCACCTTTAGTGTAGGAGCAATCGCCGGACGTTCGCAATTTCGGGTGTTGAGCTCTGGCCAGATTGAGCAGGAGAGGCTGTGTACGTTGGAAGTTTCCGTAGGCTAAACAAGTTCAGAGCGCAAGTGTTTGTGGTTCGTTTGAGAGGTTACCAGTGGGAGATGAGGACCAGCAAGAGCTTTCAGGGCTGGCACCTTTAGTGTAGGAGCAATCGCCGGACGTTCGCAATTTCGGTGTTGAATTTCGGGCAGATTGAGCAGGAGAGGCTGTGTACGTTGGAAGTTTTCGTAGGCTAAACAAGTTCAGAGCGCAAGTGTTTGTGGTTCGTTTGAGAGGTTACCAGTGGGAGATGAGGAGCAGCAAGAGCTTTCAGGGCTGGCACCTTTAGTGTAGGAGCAATCGCCGGACGTTCGCAATTTCGGTGTTGAGCTCTGGCCAGATTGAGCAGGAGAGGCTGTGTACGTTGGAAGTTTTAGTAGGCTAAACAAGTTCAGAGCGCAAGTGTTTGTGGTTCGTTTGAGAGGTTACCAGTGGGAGATGAGGACCAGCAAGAGCTTTCAGGGCTGGCACCTTTAGTGTAGGAGCAATCGCCGGACGTTCGCAATTTCGGTGTTGAATTTCGGGCAGATTGAGCAGGAGAGGCTGTGTACGTTGGAAGTTTTCGTAGGCTAAACAAGTTCAGAGCGCAAGTGTTTGTGGTTCGTTTGAGAGGTTACCAGTGGGAGATGAGGAGCAGCAAGAGCTTTCAGGGCTGGCACCTTTAGTGTAGGAGCAATCGCCGGACGTTGGCAATTTCGGTGTTTGAATTTCGGGCAGATTGAGCAGGAGAGGCTGTGTACGTTGGAAGTTTTCGTAGGCTAAACAAGTTCAGAGCGCAAGTGTTTGTGGTTCGTTTGAGAGGTTACCAGTGGGAGATGAGGACCAGCAAGAGCTTTCAGGGCTGGCACCTTTAGTGTAGGAGCAATCGCTGGACGTTCGCAATTTCGGTGTTGAGCTCTGGCCAGATTGAGCAGGAGAGGCTGTGTACGTTGGAAGTTTTAGTAGGCTAAACAAGTTCAGAGCGCAAGTGTTTGTGGTTCGTTTGAGAGGTTACCAGTGGGAGATGAGGACCAGCAAGAGCTTTCAGGGCTGGCACCTTTAGTGTAGGAGCAATCGCCGGACGTTGGCAATTTCGGTGTTGAATTTCGGGCAGATTGAGCAGGAGAGGCTGTGTACGTTGGAAGTTTTAGTAGGCTAAACAAGTTCAGAGCGCAAGTGTTTGTGGTTCGTTTGAGAGGTTACCAGTGGGAGATGAGGAGCAGCAAGAGCTTTCAGGGCTGGCACCTTTAGTGTAGGAGCAATCGCCGGACGTTCGCAATTTCGGTGTTGAGCTCTGGCCAGATTGAGCAGGAGAGGCTGTGTACGTTGGAAGTTTCCGTAGGCTAAACAAGTTCAGAGCCCAAGTGTTTGTGGTTCGTTTGAGAGGTTACCAGTGGGAGATGAGGACCAGCAAGAGCTTTCAGGGCTGGCACCTTTAGTGTAGGAGCAATCGCTGGACGTTCGCAATTTCGGTGTTGAGCTCTGGCCAGATTGAGCAGGAGAGGCTGTGTACGTTGGAAGTTTTAGTAGGCTAAACAAGTTCAGAGCGCAAGTGTTTGTGGTTCGTTTGAGAGGTTACCAGTGGGAGATGAGGACCAGCAAGAGCTTTCAGGGCTGGCACCTTTAGTGTAGGAGCAATCGCCGGACGTTGGCAATTTCGGTGTTGAATTTCGGGCAGATTGAGCAGGAGAGGCTGTGTACGTTGGAAGTTTTAGTAGGCTAAACAAGTTCAGAGCGCAAGTGTTTGTGGTTCGTTTGAGAGGTTACCAGTGGGAGATGAGGAGCAGCAAGAGCTTTCAGGGCTGGCACCTTTAGTGTAGGAGCAATCGCTGGACGTTCGCAATTTCGGTGTTGAGCTCTGGCCAGATTGAGCAGGAGAGGCTGTGTACGTTGGAAGTTTTCGTAGGCTAAACAAGTTCAGAGCGCAAGTGTTTGTGGTTCGTTTGAGAGGTTACCAGTGGGAGATGAGGACCAGCAAGAGCTTTCAGGGCTGGCACCTTTAGTGTAGGAGCAATCGCCGGACGTTCGCAATTTCGGTGTTGAGCTCTGGCCAGATTGAGCAGGAGAGGCTGTGTACGTTGGAAGTTTTCGTAGGCTAAACAAGTTCAGAGCGCAAGTGTTTGTGGTTCGTTTTGAGAGGTTACCGAGTGGCCCCGGAGATGAGGAGCAGCAAGAGCTTTCAGGGCTGGCACCTTTAGTGTAGGAGCAATCGCTGGACGTTCGCAATTTCGGTGTTGAGCTCTGGCCAGATTGAGCAGGAGAGGCTGTGTACGTTGGAAGTTTTCGTAGGCTAAACAAGTTCAGAGCCCAAGTGTTTGTGGTTCGTTTGAGAGGTTACCAGTGGGAGATGAGGAGCAGCAAGAGCTTTCAGGGCTGGCACCTTTAGTGTAGGAGCAATCGCCGGACGTTCGCAATTTCGGTGTTGAGCTCTGGCCAGATTGAGCAGGAGAGGCTGTGTACGTTGGAAGTTTCCGTAGGCTAAACAAGTTCAGAGCGCAAGTGTTTGTGGTTCGTTTGAGAGGTTACCAGTGGGAGATGAGGACCAGCAAGAGCTTTCAGGGCTGGCACCTTTAGTGTAGGAGCAATCGCCGGACTGTTCGCAATTTCGGTGTTGAATTTCGGGCAGATTGAGCAGGAGAGGCTGTGTACGTTGGAAGTTTTCGTAGGCTAAACAAGTTCAGAGCGCAAGTGTTTGTGGTTCGTTTGAGAGGTTACCAGTGGGAGATGAGGAGCAGCAAGAGCTTTCAGGGCTGGCACCTTTAGTGTAGGAGCAATCGCCGGACGTTCGCAATTTCGGTGTTGAGCTCTGGCCAGATTGAGCAGGAGAGGCTGTGTACGTTGGAAGTTTTAGTAGGCTAAACAAGTTCAGAGCCCAAGTGTTTGTGGTTCGTTTGAGAGGTTACCAGTGGGAGATGAGGACCAGCAAGAGCTTTCAGGGCTGGCACCTTTAGTGTAGGAGCAATCGCCGGACGTTCGCAATTTCGGTGTTGAATTTCGGGCAGATTGAGCAGGAGAGGCTGTGTACGTTGGAAGTTTTCGTAGGCTAAACAAGTTCAGAGCGCAAGTGTTTGTGGTTCGTTTGAGAGGTTACCAGTGGGAGATGAGGAGCAGCAAGAGCTTTCAGGGCTGGCACCTTTAGTGTAAGGAGCAATCGCCGGACGTTCGCAATTTCGGTGTTGAGCTCTGGGCCAGATTGAGCAGGATGAGGCTGTGTACGTTGGAAGTTTTAGTAGGCTAAACAAGTTCAGAGCGCAAGTGTTTGTGGTTCGTTTGAGAGGTTACCAGTGGGAGATGAGGACCAGCAAGAGCTTTCAGGGCTGGCACCTTTAGTGTAGGAGCAATCGCTGGACGTTCGCAATTTCGGTGTTGAGCTCTGGCCAGATTGAGCAGGAGAGGCTGTGTACGTTGGAAGTTTTAGTAGGCTAAACAAGTTCAGAGCGCAAGTGTTTGTGGTTCGTTTGAGAGGTTACCAGTGGGAGATGAGGACCAGCAAGAGCTTTCAGGGCTGGCACCTTTAGTGTAGGAGCAATCGCCGGACGTTCGCAATTTCCGTGTTGAATTTCGGGCAGATTGAGCAGGAGAGGCTGTGTACGTTGGAAGTTTTCGTAGGCTAAACAAGTTCAGAGCGCAAGTGTTTGTGGTTCGTTTGAGAGGTTACCAGTGGGAGATGAGGAGCAGCAAGAGCTTTCAGGGCTGGCACCTTTAGTGTAGGAGCAATCGCTGGACGTTCGCAATTTCGGTGTTGAGCTCTGGCCAGATTGAGCAGGAGAGGCTGTGTACGTTGGAAGTTTTCGTAGGCTAAACAAGTTCAGAGCGCAAGTGTTTGTGGTTCGTTTGAGAGGTTACCAGTGGGAGATGAGGACCAGCAAGAGCTTTCAGGGCTGGCACCTTTAGTGTAGGAGCAATCGCCGGACGTTCGCAATTTCGGTGTTGAGCTCTGGCCAGATTGAGCAGGAGAGGCTGTGTACGTTGGAAGTTTTCGTAGGCTAAACAAGTTCAGAGCGCAAGTGTTTGTGGTTCGTTTGAGAGGTTACCAGTGGGAGATGAGGAGCAGCAAGAGCTTTCAGGGCTGGCACCTTTAGTGTAGGAGCAATCGCTGGACGTTCGCAATTTCGGTGTTGAGCTCTGGCCAGATTGAGCAGGAGAGGCTGTGTACGTTGGAAGTTTTCGTAGGCTAAACAAGTTCAGAGCACAAGTGTTTGTGGTTCGTTTGAGAGGTTACCAGTGGGAGATGAGGAGCAGCAAGAGCTTTCAGGGCTGGCACCTTTAGTGTAGGAGCAATCGCCGGACGTTCGCAATTTCGGTGTTGAGCTCTGGCCAGATTGAGCAGGAGAGGCTGTGTACGTTGGAAGTTTCCGTAGGCTAAACAAGTTCAGAGCGCAAGTGTTTGTGGTTCGTTTGAGAGGTTACCAGTGGGAGATGAGGACCAGCAAGAGCTTTCAGGGCTGGCACCTTTAGTGTAGGAGCAATCGCCGGACGTTCGCAATTTCGGTGTTGAATTTCGGGCAGATTGAGCAGGAGAGGCTGTGTACGTTGGAAGTTTTCGTAGGCTAAACAAGTTCAGAGCGCAAGTGTTTGTGGTTCGTTTGAGAGGTTACCAGTGGGAGATGAGGAGCAGCAAGAGCTTTCAGGGCTGGCACCTTTAGTGTAGGAGCAATCGCCGGACGTTCGCAATTTCGGTGTTGAGCTCTGGCCAGATTGAGCAGGAGAGGCTGTGTACGTTGGAAGTTTTAGTAGGCTAAACAAGTTCAGAGCCCAAGTGTTTGTGGTTCGTTTGAGAGGTTACCAGTGGAGATGAGGAGCAGCAAGAGCTTTCAGGGCTGGCACCTTTAGTGTAGGAGCAATCGCCGGACGTTCGCAATTTCGGTGTTGAATTTCGGGCAGATTGAGCAGGAGAGGCTGTGTACGTTGGAAGTTTTAGTAGGCTAAACAAGTTCAGAGCGCAAGTGTTTGTGGTTCGTTTGAGAGGTTACCAGTGGGCAGATGAGGACCAGCAAGAGCTTTCAGGGCTGGCACCTTTAGTGTAGGAGCAATCGCTGGACGTTCGCAATTTCGGTGTTGAGCTCTGGCCAGATTGAGCAGGAGAGGCTGTGTACGTTGGAAGTTTTCGTAGGCTAAACAAGTTCAGAGCGCAAGTGTTTGTGGTTCGTTTGAGAGGTTACCAGTGGGAGATGAGGACCAGCAAGAGCTTTCAGGGCTGGCACCTTTAGTGTAGGAGCAATCGCCGGACGTTCGCAATTTCGGTGTTGAGCTCTGGCCAGATTGAGCAGGAGAGGCTGTGTACGTTGGAAGTTTTCGTAGGCTAAACAAGTTCAGAGCGCAAGTGTTTGTGGTTCGATTGAGAGGTTACCAGTGGGAGATGAGGACCAGCAAGAGCTTTCAGGGCTGGCACCTTTAGTGTAGGAGCAATCGCTGGACGTTCGCAATTTCGGTGTTGAGCTCTGGCCAGATTGAGCAGGAGAGGCTGTGTACGTTGGAAGTTTTCGTAGGCTAAACAAGTTCAGAGCGCAAGTGTTTGTGGTTCGTTTGAGAGGTTACCAGTGGGAGATGAGGACCAGCAAGAGCTTTCAGGGCTGGCACCTTTAGTGTAGGAGCAATCGCCGGACGTTCGCAATTTCGGTGTTGAGCTCTGGCCAGATTGAGCAGGAGAGGCTGTGTACGTTGGAAGTTTTCCGTAGGCTAAACAAGTTCAGAGCGCAAGTGTTTGTGGTTCGTTTGAGAGGTTACCAGTGGGAGATGAGGACCAGCAAGAGCTTTCAGGGCTGGCACCTTTAGTGTAGGAGCAATCGCTGGACGTTCGCAATTTCGGTGTTGAGCTCTGGCCAGATTGAGCAGGAGAGGCTGTGTACGTTGGAAGTTTTCGTAGGCTAAACAAGTTCAGAGCCCAAGTGTTTGTGGTTCGTTTGAGAGGTTACCAGTGGGAGATGAGGACCAGCAAGAGCTTTCAGGGCTGGCACCTTTAGTGTAGGAGCAATCGCCGGACGTTCGCAATTTCGGTGTTGAGCTCTGGCCAGATTGAGCAGGAGAGGCTGTGTACGTTGGAAGTTTTAGTAGGCTAAAGAAGCTCACAGCCCAAGTGTTTGTGGTTCGTTTGAGAGGTTACCAGTGGGAGATGAGGACCAGCAAAAGCTTTCAGGGCTGGCACCTTTAGTGTAGGAGCAATCGCTGGACGTTCGCAATTTCGGTGTTGAATTTTGGCCAGATTGAGCAGGAGAGGCTGTGTACGTTGGAAGTTTTCGTAGGCTAAACAAGTTCAGAGCCCAAGTGTTTGTGGTTCGTTTGAGAGGTTACCAGTGGGAGATGAGGACCAGCAAGAGCTTTCAGGGCTGGCACCTTTAGTGTAGGAGCAATCGCTGGACGTTCGCAATTTCGGTGTTGAATTTCGGGCAGATTGAGCAGGAGAGGCTGTGTACGTTGGAAGTTTTCGTAGGCTAAACAAGTTCAGAGCCCAAGTGTTTGTGGTTCGTTTGAGAGGTTACCAGTGGGAGATGAGGACCAGCAAGAGCTTTCAGGGCTGGCACCTTTAGTGTAGGAGCAATCGCTGGACGTTCGCAATTTCGGTGTTGAGCTCTGGCCAGATTGAGCAGGAGAGGCTGTGTACGTTGGAAGTTTTAGTAGGCTAAACAAGTTCAGAGCGCAAGTGTTTGTGGTTCGTTTGAGAGGTTACCAGTGGGAGATGAGGACCAGCAAGAGCTTTCAGGGCTGGCACCTTTAGTGTAGGAGCAATCGCCGGACGTTCGCAATTTCGGTGTTGAATTTCGGGCAGATTGAGCAGGAGAGGCTGTGTACGTTGGAAGTTTTCGTAGGCTAAACAAGTTCAGAGCGCAAGTGTTTGTGGTTCGTTTGAGAGGTTACCAGTGGGAGATGAGGACCAGCAAGAGCTTTCAGGGCTGGCACCTTTAGTGTAGGAGCAATCGCTGGACGTTCGCAATTTCGGTGTTGAGCTCTGGCCAGATTGAGCAGGAGAGGCTGTGTACGTTGGAAGTTTTAGTAGGCTAAACAAGTTCAGAGCCCAAGTGTTTGTGGTTCGTTTGAGAGGTTAGCAGTGGGAGATGAGGACCAGCAAGAGCTTTCAGGGCTGGCACCTTTAGTGTAGGAGCAATCGCCGGACGTTCGCAATTTCGGTGTTGAATTTCGGGCAGATTGAGCAGGAGAGGCTGTGTACGTTGGAAGTTTCCGTAGGCTAAACAAGTTCAGAGCGCAAGTGTTTGTGGTTCGTTTGAGAGGTTACCAGTGGGAGATGAGGACCAGCAAGAGCTTTCAGGGCTGGCACCTTTAGTGTAGGAGCAATCGCCGGACGTTCGCAATTTCGGTGTTGAGCTCTGGCCAGATTGAGCAGGAGAGGCTGTGTACGTTGGAAGTTTCCGTAGGCTAAACAAGTTCAGAGCCCAAGTGTTTGTGGTTCGTTTGAGAGGTTACCAGTGGGAGATGAGGACCAGCAAGAGCTTTCAGGGCTGGCACCTTTAGTGTAGGAGCAATCGCTGGACGTTCGCAATTTCGGTGTTGAGCTCTGGCCAGATTGAGCAGGAGAGGCTGTGTACGTTGGAAGTTTTCATAGGCTAAACAAGTTCAGAGCCCAAGTGTTTGTGGTTCGTTTGAGAGGTTACCAGTGGGAGATGAGGACCAGCAAGAGCTTTCAGGGCTGGCACCTTTAGTGTAGGAGCAATCGCCGGACGTTGGCAATTTCGGTGTTGAATTTCGGGCAGATTGAGCAGGAGAGGCTGTGTACGTTGGAAGTTTCCGTAGGCTAAACAAGTTCAGAGCGCAAGTGTTTGTGGTTCGTTTGAGAGGTTACCAGTGGGAGATGAGGACCAGCAAGAGCTTTCAGGGCTGGCACCTTTAGTGTAGGAGCAATCGCCGGACGTTCGCAATTTCGGTGTTGAATTTCGGGCAGATTGAGCAGGAGAGGCTGTGTACGTTGGAAGTTTTCGTAGGCTAAACAAGTTCAGAGCGCAAGTGTTTGTGGTTCGTTTGAGAGGTTACCAGTGGGAGATGAGGACCAGCAAGAGCTTTCAGGGCTGGCACCTTTAGTGTAGGAGCAATCGCCGGACGTTCGCAATTTCGGTGTTTTATTTCGGGCAGATTGAGCAGGAGAGGCTGTGTACGTTGGAAGTTTTAGTAGGCTAAACAAGTTCAGAGCGCAAGTGTTTGTGGTTCGTTTGAGAGGTTAGCAGTGGGAGATGAGGACCAGCAAGAGCTTTCAGGACTGGTACCTTTAGTGTAGGAGCAATCGCCGGACGTTCGCAATTTCGGTGTTGAGCTCTGGCCAGATTGAGCAGGAGAGGCTGTGTACGTTGGAAGTTTTCGTAGGCTAAACAAGTTCAGAGCGCAAGTGTTTGTGGTTCGTTTGAGAGGTTACCAGTGGGAGATGAGGACCAGCAAGAGCTTTCAGGGCTGGCACCTTTAGTGTAGGAGCAATCGCTGGACGTTCGCAATTTCGGTGTTGAGCTCTGGCCAGATTGAGCAGGAGAGGCTGTGTACGTTGGAAGTTTTCGTAGGCTAAACAAGTTCAGAGCGCAAGTGTTTGTGGTTCGTTTGAGAGGTTACCAGTGGGAGATGAGGACCAGCAAGAGCTTTCAGGGATGGCACCTTTAGTGTAGGAGCAATCGCTGGACGTTGGCAATTTCGGTGTTGAATTTCGGGCAGATTGAGCAGGAGAGGCTGTGTACGTTGGAAGTTTTAGTAGGCTAAACAAGTTCAGAGCGCAAGTGTTTGTGGTTCGTTTGAGAGGTTACCAGTGGGAGATGAGGACCAGCAAGAGCTTTCAGGGCTGGCACCTTTAGTGTAGGAGCAATCGCCGGACGTTCGCAATTTCGGTGTTGAATTTCGGGCAGATTGGGCAGGAGAGGCTGTGTACGTTGGAAGTTTTCGTAGGCTAAACAAGTTCAGAGCCCAAGTGTTTGTGGTTCGTTTGAGAGGTTACCAGTGGGAGATGAGGAGCAGCAAGAGCTTTCAGGGCTGGCACCTTTAGTGTAGGAGCAATCGCTGGACGTTCGCAATTTCGGTGTTGAGCTCTGGCCAGATTGAGCAGGAGAGGCTGTGTACGTTGGAAGTTTTCGTAGGCTAAACAAGTTCAGAGCGCAAGTGTTTGTGGTTCGTTTGAGAGGTTACCAGTGGGAGATGAGGACCAGCAAGAGCTTTCAGGGCTGGCACCTTTAGTGTAGGAGCAATCGCCGGACGTTCGCAATTTCGGTGTTGAATTTCGGGCAGATTGAGCAGGAGAGGCTGTGTACGTTGGAAGTTTTCGTAGGCTAAACAAGTTCAGAGCGCAAGTGTTTGTGGTTCGTTTGAGAGGTTACCAGTGGGAGATGAGGACCAGCAAGAGCTTTCAGGGCTGGCACCTTTAGTGTAGGAGCAATCGCTGGACGTTCGCAATTTCGGTGTTGAATTTCGGCCAGATTGAGCAGGAGAGGCTGTGTACGTTGGAAGTTTTCGTAGGCTAAACAAGTTCAGAGCCCAAGTGTTTGTGGTTCGTTTGAGAGGTTACCAGTGGGAGATGAGGACCAGCAAGAGCTTTCAGGGCTGGCACCTTTAGTGTAGGAGCAATCGCCGGACGTTCGCAATTTCGGTGTTGAGCTCTGGCCAGATTGAGCAGGAGAGGCTGTGTACGTTGGAAGTTTCCGTAGGCTAAACAAGTTCAGAGCGCAAGTGTTTGTGGTTCGTTTGAGAGGTTACCAGTGGGAGATGAGGACCAGCAAGAGCTTTCAGGGCTGGCACCTTTAGTGTAGGAGCAATCGCTGGACGTTCGCAATTTCGGTGTTGAGCTCTGGCCAGATTGAGCAGGAGAGGCTGTGTACGTTGGAAGTTTTCGTAGGCTAAACAAGTTCAGAGCCCAAGTGTTTGTGGTTCGTTTGAGAGGTTACCAGTGGGAGATGAGGACCAGCAAGAGCTTTCAGGGCTGGCACCTTTAGTGTAGGAGCAATCGCTGGACGTTCGCAATTTCGGTGTTCAGCTCTGGCCAGATTGAGCAGGAGAGGCTGTGTACGTTGGAAGTTTTCGTAGGCTAAACAAGTTCAGAGCCCAAGTGTTTGTGGTTCGTTTGAGAGGTTACCAGTGGGAGATGAGGACCAGCAAGAGCTTTCAGGGCTGGCACCTTTAGTGTAGGAGCAATCGCCGGACGTTCGCAATTTCGGTGTTGAGCTCTGGCCAGATTGAGCAGGAGAGGCTGTGTACGTTGGAAGTTTTCGTAGGCTAAACAAGTTCAGAGCCCAAGTGTTTGTGGTTCGTTTGAGAGGTTACCAGTGGGAGATGAGGACCAGCAAGAGCTTTCAGGGCTGGCACCTTTAGTGTAGGAGCAATCGCTGGACGTTCGCAATTTCGGTGTTGAACTCTGGCCAGATTGAGCAGGAGAGGCTGTGTACGTTGGAAGTTTTCGTAGGCTAAACAAGTTCAGAGCCCAAGTGTTTGTGGTTCGTTTGAGAGGTTACCAGTGGGAGATGAGGACCAGCAAGAGCTTTCAGGGCTGGCACCTTTAGTGTAGGAGCAATCGCCGGACGTTGGCAATTTCGGTGTTGAATTTCGGGCAGATTGAGCAGGAGAGGCTGTGTACGTTGGAAGTTTTCGTAGGCTAAACAAGTTCAGAGCACAAGTGTTTGTGGTTCGTTTGAGAGGTTACCAGTGGGAGATGAGGACCAGCAAGAGCTTTCAGGGCTGGCACCTTTAGTGTAGGAGCAATCGCCGGACGTTCGCAATTTCGGTGTTGAATTTCGGGCAGATTGAGCAGGAGAGGCTGTGTACGTTGGAAGTTTTCGTAGGCTAAACAAGTTCAGAGCCCAAGTGTTTGTGGTTCGTTTGAGAGGTTACCAGTGGGAGATGAGGACCAGCAAGAGCTTTCAGGGCTGGCACCTTTAGTGTAGGAGCAATCGCCGGACGTTCGCAATTTCGGTGTTGAGCTCTGGCCAGATTGAGCAGGAGAGGCTGTGTACGTTGGAAGTTTTAGTAGGCTAAACAAGTTCAGAGCGCAAGTGTTTGTGGTTCGTTTGAGAGGTTACCAGTGGGAGATGAGGACCAGCAAGAGCTTTCAGGGCTGGCACCTTTAGTGTAGGAGCAATCGCCGGACGTTCGCAATTTCGGTGTTGAATTTCGGGCAGATTGAGCAGGAGAGGCTGTGTACGTTGGAAGTTTTCGTAGGCTAAACAAGTTCAGAGCCCAAGTGTTTGTGGTTCCTTTGAGAGGTTACCAGTGGGAGATGAGGACCAGCAAGAGCTTTCAGGGCTGGCACCTTTAGTGTAGGAGCAATCGCTGGACGTTCGCAATTTCGGTGTTGAGCTCTGGCCAGATTGAGCAGGAGAGGCTGTGTACGTTGGAAGTTTTAGTAGGCTAAACAAGTTCAGAGCGCAAGTGTTTGTGGTTCGTTTGAGAGGTTACCAGTGGGAGATGAGGACCAGCAAGAGCTTTCAGGGCTGGCACCTTTAGTGTAGGAGCAATCGCTGGACGTTCGCAATTTCGGTGTTGAGCTCTGGCCAGATTGAGCAGGAGAGGCTGTGTACGTTGGAAGTTTTCGTAGGCTAAACAAGTTCAGAGCCCAAGTGTTTGTGGTTCGTTTGAGAGGTTACCAGTGGGAGATGAGGAGCAGCAAGAGCTTTCAGGGCTGGCACCTTTAGTGTAGGAGCAATCGCCGGACGTTCGCAATTTCGGTGTTGAGCTCTGGCCAGATTGAGCAGGAGAGGCTGTGTACGTTGGAAGTTTTCGTAGGCTAAACAAGTTCAGAGCCCAAGTGTTTGTGGTTCGTTTGAGAGGTTACCAGTGGGAGATGAGGACCAGCAAGAGCTTTCAGGGCTGGCACCTTTAGTGTAGGAGCAATCGCCGGACGTTCGCAATTTCGGTGTTGAGCTCTGGCCAGATTGAGCAGGAGAGGCTGTGTACGTTGGAAGTTTTCGTAGGCTAAACAAGTTCAGAGCCCAAGTGTTTGTGGTTCGTTTGAGAGGTTACCAGTGGGAGATGAGGACCAGCAAGAGCTTTCAGGGCTGGCACCTTTAGTGTAGGAGCAATCGCCGGACGTTCGCAATTTCGGTGTTGAATTTCGGGCAGATTGAGCAGGAGAGGCTGTGTACGTTGGAAGTTTTAGTAGGCTAAACAAGTTCAGAGCGCAAGTGTTTGTGGTTCGTTTGAGAGGTTACCAGTGGGAGATGAGGACCAGCAAGAGCTTTCAGGGCTGGCACCTTTAGTGTAGGAGCAATCGCTGGACGTTCGCAATTTCGGTGTTGAGCTCTGGCCAGATTGAGCAGGAGAGGCTGTGTACGTTGGAAGTTTTAGTAGGCTAAACAAGTTCAGAGCGCAAGTGTTTGTGGTTCGTTTGAGAGGTTACCAGTGGGAGATGAGGACCAGCAAGAGCTTTCAGGGCTGGCACCTTTAGTGTAGGAGCAATCGCCGGACGTTCGCAATTTCGGTGTTGAATTTTGGGCAGATTGAGCAGGAGAGGCTGTGTACGTTGGAAGTTTTCGTAGGCTAAACAAGTTCAGAGCGCAAGTGTTTGTGGTTCGTTTGAGAGGTTACCAGTGGGAGATGAGGACCAGCAAGAGCTTTCAGGGCTGGCACCTTTAGTGTAGGAGCAATCGCCGGACGTTCGCAATTTCGGTGTTGAGCTCTGGCCAGATTGAGCAGGAGAGGCTGTGTACGTTGGAAGTTTTCGTAGGCTAAACAAGTTCAGAGCGCAAGTGTTTGTGGTTCGTTTGAGAGGTTACCAGTGGGAGATGAGGACCAGCAAGAGCTTTCAGGGCTGGCACCTTTAGTGTAGGAGCAATCGCTGGACGTTCGCAATTTCGGTGTTGAGCTCTGGCCAGATTGAGCAGGAGAGGCTGTGTACGTTGGAAGTTTTCGTAGGCTAAACAAGTTCAGAGCCCAAGTGTTTGTGGTTCGTTTGAGAGGTTACCAGTGGGAGATGAGGACCAGCAAGAGCTTTCAGGGCTGGCACCTTTAGTGTAGGAGCAATCGCTGGACGTTGGCAATTTCGGTGTTGAATTTCGGGCAGATTGAGCAGGAGAGGCTGTGTACGTTGGAAGTTTTCGTAGGCTAAACAAGTTCAGAGCGCAAGTGTTTGTGGTTCGTTTGAGAGGTTACCAGTGGGAGATGAGGACCAGCAAGAGCTTTCAGGGCTGGCACCTTTAGTGTAGGAGCAATCGCTGGACGTTCGCAATTTCGGTGTTGAGCTCTGGCCAGATTGAGCAGGAGAGGCTGTGTACGTTGGAAGTTTTAGTAGGCTAAACAAGTTCAGAGCCCAAGTGTTTGTGGTTCGTTTGAGAGGTTACCAGTGGGAGATGAGGACCAGCAAGAGCTTTCAGGGCTGGCACCTTTAGTGTAGGAGCAATCGCCGGACGTTCGCAATTTCGGTGTTGAATTTCGGGCAGATTGAGCAGGAGAGGCTGTGTACGTTGGAAGTTTTCGTAGGCTAAACAAGTTCAGAGCCCAAGTGTTTGTGGTTCGTTTGAGAGGTTACCAGTGGGAGATGAGGAGCAGCAAGAGCTTTCAGGGCTGGCACCTTTAGTGTAGGAGCAATCGCTGGACGTTCGCAATTTCGGTGTTGAGCTCTGGCCAGATTGAGCAGGAGAGGCTGTGTACGTTGGAAGTTTTAGTAGGCTAAACAAGTTCAGAGCGCAAGTGTTTGTGGTTCGTTTGAGAGGTTACCAGTGGGAGATGAGGACCAGCAAGAGCTTTCAGGGCTGGCACCTTTAGTGTAGGAGCAATCGCCGGACGTTCGCAATTTCGGTGTTGAGCTCTGGCCAGATTGAGCAGGAGAGGCTGTGTACGTTGGAAGTTTCCGTAGGCTAAACAAGTTCAGAGCGCAAGTGTTTGTGGTTCGTTTGAGAGGTTACCAGTGGGAGATGAGGACCAGCAAGAGCTTTCAGGGCTGGCACCTTTAGTGTAGGAGCAATCGCCGGACGTTCGCAATTTCGGTGTTGAATTTTGGCCAGATTGAGCAGGAGAGGCTGTGTACGTTGGAAGTTTTCGTAGGCTAAACAAGTTCAGAGCCCAAGTGTTTGTGGTTCGTTTGAGAGGTTACCAGTGGGAGATGAGGACCAGCAAGAGCTTTCAGGGCTGGCACCTTTAGTGTAGGAGCAATCGCCGGACGTTCGCAATTTCGGTGTTGAATTTCGGGCAGATTGAGCAGGAGAGGCTGTGTACGTTGGAAGTTTTCGTAGGCTAAACAAGTTCAGAGCCCAAGTGTTTGTGGTTCGTTTGAGAGGTTACCAGTGGGAGATGAGGACCAGCAAGAGCTTTCAGGGCTGGCACCTTTAGTGTAGGAGCAATCGCCGGACGTTCGCAATTTCGGTGTTGAGCTCTGGCCAGATTGAGCAGGAGAGGCTGTGTACGTTGGAAGTTTTAGTAGGCTAAACAAGTTCAGAGCCCAAGTGGTTGTGGTTCGTTTGAGAGGTTACCAGTGGGAGATGAGGACCAGCAAGAGCTTTCAGGGCTGGCACCTTTAGTGTAGGAGCAATCGCTGGACGTTCGCAATTTCGGTGTTGAGCTCTGGCCAGATTGAGCAGGAGAGGCTGTGTACGTTGGAAGTTTTCGTAGGCTAAACAAGTTCAGAGCCCAAGTGTTTGTGGTTCGTTTGAGAGGTTACCAGTGGGAGATGAGGACCAGCAAGAGCTTTCAGGGCTGGCACCTTTAGTGTAGGAGCAATCGCCGGACGTTCGCAATTTCGGTGTTTTATTTCGGGCAGATTGAGCAGGAGAGGCTGTGTACGTTGGAAGTTTTAGTAGGCTAAACAAGTTCAGAGCCCAAGTGTTTGTGGTTCGTTTGAGAGGTTACCAGTGGGAGATGAGGACCAGCAAGAGCTTTCAGGGCTGGCACCTTTAGTGTAGGAACAATCGCCGGACGTTCGCAATTTCGGTGTTGAATTTCGGGCAGATTGAGCATGAGAGGCTGTGTACGTTGGAAGTTTTAGTAGGCTAAACAAGTTCAGAGCGCAAGTGTTTGTGGTTCGTTTGAGAGGTTACCAGTGGGAGATGAGGACCAGCAAGAGCTTTCAGGGCTGGCACCTTTAGTGTAGGAGCAATCGCCGGACGTTCGCAATTTCGGTGTTGAATTTCGGGCAGATTGAGCAGGAGAGGCTGTGTACGTTGGAAGTTTTCGTAGGCTAAACAAGTTCAGAGCCCAAGTGTTTGTGGTTCGTTTGAGAGGTTACCAGTGGGAGATGAGGACCAGCAAGAGCTTTCAGGGCTGGCACCTTTAGTGTAGGAGCAATCGCCGGACGTTCGCAATTTCGGTGTTGAGCTCTGGCCAGATTGAGCAGGAGAGGCTGTGTACGTTGGAAGTTTTAGTAGGCTAAACAAGTTCAGAGCCCAAGTGTTTGTGGTTCGTTTGAGAGGTTACCAGTGGGAGATGAGGACCAGCAAGAGCTTTCAGGGCTGGCACCTTTAGTGTAGGAGCAATCGCCGGACGTTCGCAATTTCGGTGTTGAGCTCTGGCCAGATTGAGCAGGAGAGGCTGTGTACGTTGGAAGTTTTCGTAGGCTAAACAAGTTCATAGCGCAAGTGTTTGTGGTTCGTTTGAGAGGTTACCAGTGGGAGATGAGGACCAGCAAGAGCTTTCAGGGCTGGCACCTTTAGTGTAGGAGCAATCGCCGGACGTTCGAAATTTCGGTGTTGAGCTCTGGCCAGATTGAGCAGGAGAGGCTGTGTACGTTGGAAGTTTTCGTAGGCTAAACAAGTTCAGAGCCCAAGTGTTTGTGGTTCGTTTGAGAGGTTACCAGTGGGAGATGAGGACCAGCAAGAGCTTTCAGGGCTGGCACATTTAGTGTAGGAGCAATCGCCGGACGTTCGTAATTTCGGTGTTGAGCTCTGGCCAGATTGAGCAGGAGAGGCTGTGTACGTTGGAAGTTTTAGTAGGCTAAACAAGTTCAGAGCGCAAGTGTTTGTGGTTCGTTTGAGAGGTTACCAGTGGGAGATGAGGACCAGCAAGAGCTTTCAGGGCTGGCACCTTTAGTGTAGGAGCAATCGCTGGACGTTCGCAATTTCGGTGTTGAGCTCTGGCCAGATTGAGCAGGAGAGGCTGTGTACGTTGGAAGTTTTCATAGGCTAAACAAGTTCAGAGCGCAAGTGTTTGTGGTTCGTTTGAGAGGTTACCAGTGGGAGATGAGGACCAGCAAGAGCTTTCAGGGCTGGCACCTTTAGTGTAGGAGCAATCGCCGGACGTTCGCAATTTCGGTGTTGAATTTCGGGCAGATTGAGCAGGAGAGGCTGTGTACGTTGGAAGTTTTCGTAGGCTAAACAAGTTCAGAGCCCAAGTGTTTGTGGTTCGTTTGAGAGGTTACCAGTGGGAGATGAGGACCAGCAAGAGCTTTCAGGGCTGGCACCTTTAGTGTAGGAGCAATCGCTGGACGTTCGCAATTTCGGTGTTGAATTTCGGGCAGATTGAGCAGGAGAGGCTGTGTACGTTGGAAGTTTTAGTAGGCTAAACAAGTTCAGAGCCCAAGTGTTTGTGGTTCGTTTGAGAGGTTACCAGTGGGAGATGAGGACCAGCAAGAGCTTTCAGGGCTGGCACCTTTAGTGTAGGAGCAATCGCCGGACGTTCGCAATTTCGGTGTTGAATTTCGGGCAGATTGAGCAGGAGAGGCTGTGTACGTTGGAAGTTTTCGTAGGCTAAACAAGTTCAGAGCCCAAGTGTTTGTGGTTCGTTTGAGAGGTTACCAGTGGGAGATGAGGACCAGCAAGAGCTTTCAGGGCTGGCACCTTTAGTGTAGGAGCAATCGCCGGACGTTCGCAATTTCGGTGTTGAGCTCTGGCCAGATTGAGCAGGAGAGGCTGTGTACGTTGGAAGTTTTCGTAGGCTAAACAAGTTCAGAGCCCAAGTGTTTGTGGTTCGTTTGAGAGGTTACCAGTGGGAGATGAGGACCAGCAAGAGCTTTCAGGGCTGGCACCTTTAGTGTAGGAGCAATCGCTGGACGTTCGCAATTTCGGTGTTGAACTCTGGCCAGATTGAGCAGGAGAGGCTGTGTACGTTGGAAGTTTTCGTAGGCTAAACAAGTTCAGAGCCCAAGTGTTTGTGGTTCGTTTGAGAGGTTACCAGTGGGAGATGAGGACCAGCAAGAGCTTTCAGGGCTGGCACCTTTAGTGTAGGAGCAATCGCCGGACGTTGGCAATTTCGGTGTTGAATTTCGGGCAGATTGAGCAGGAGAGGCTGTGTACGTTGGAAGTTTTCGTAGGCTAAACAAGTTCAGAGCCCAAGTGTTTGTGGTTCGTTTGAGAGGTTACCAGTGGGAGATGAGGACCAGCAAGAGCTTTCAGGGCTGGCACCTTTAGTGTAGGAGCAATCGCCGGACGTTCGCAATTTCGGTGTTGAGCTCTGGCCAGATTGAGCAGGAGAGGCTGTGTACGTTGGAAGTTTTAGTAGGCTAAACAAGTTCAGAGCGCAAGTGTTTGTGGTTCGTTTGAGAGGTTACCAGTGGGAGATGAGGACCAGCAAGAGCTTTCAGGGCTGGCACCTTTAGTGTAGGAGCAATCGCCGGACGTTCGCAATTTCGGTGTTGAGCTCTGGCCAGATTGAGCAGGAGAGGCTGTGTACGTTGGAAGTTTTCGTAGGCTAAACAAGTTCAGAGCCCAAGTGTTTGTGGTTCGTTTGAGAGGTTACCAGTGGGAGATGAGGACCAGCAAGAGCTTTCAGGGCTGGCACCTTTAGTGTAGGAGCAATCGCTGGACGTTCGCAATTTCGGTGTTGAGCTCTGGCCAGATTGAGCAGGAGAGGCTGTGTACGTTGGAAGTTTTCCTAGGCTAAACAAGTTCATAGCGCAAGTGTTTGTGGTTCGTTTGAGAGGTTACCAGTGGGAGATGAGGACCAGCAAGAGATTTCAGGGCTGGCACCTTTAGTGTAGGAGCAATCGCCGGACGTTCGCAATTTCGGTGTTGAATTTCGGGCAGATTGAGCAGGAGAGGCTGTGTACGTTGGAAGTTTTAGTAGGCTAAACAAGTTCAGAGCCCAAGTGTTTGTGGTTCGTTTGAGAGGTTACCAGTGGGAGATGAGGACCAGCAAGAGCTTTCAGGGCTGGCACCTTTAGTGTAGGAGCAATCGCCGGACGTTCGCAATTTCGGTGTTGAGCTCTGGCCAGATTGAGCAGGAGAGGCTGTGTACGTTGGAAGTTTTAGTAGGCTAAACAAGTTCAGAGCCCAAGTGTTTGTGGTTCGTTTGAGAGGTTACCAGTGGGAGATGAGGACCAGCAAGAGCTTTCAGGGCTGGCACCTTTAGTGTAGGAGCAATCGCCGGACGTTCGCAACTTCGGTGTTGAATTTCGGGCAGATTGAGCAGGAGAGGCTGTGTACGTTGGAAGTTTTAGTAGGCTAAACAAGTTCAGAGCGCAAGTGTTTGTGGTTCGTTTGAGAGGTTACCAGTGGGAGATGAGGACCAGCAAGAGCTTTCAGGGCTGGCACCTTTAGTGTAGGAGCAATCGCCGGACATTCGCAATTTCGGTGTTGAGCTCTGGCCAGATTGAGCAGGAGAGGCTGTGTACGTTGGAAGTTTCCGTAGGCTAAACAAGTTCAGAGCGCAAGTGTTTGTGGTTCGTTTGAGAGGTTACCAGTGGGAGATGAGGACCAGCAAGAGCTTTCAGGGCTGGCACCTTTAGTGTAGGAGCAATCGCTGGACGTTCGCAATTTCGGTGTTGAGCTCTGGCCAGATTGAGCAGGAGAGGCTGTGTACGTTGGAAGTTTTAGTAGGCTAAACAAGTTCAGAGCCCAAGTGTTTGTGGTTCGTTTGAGAGGTTACCAGTGGGAGATGAGGAGCAGCAAGAGCTTTCAGGGCTGGCACCTTTAGTGTAGGAGCAATCGCTGGACGTTCGCAATTTCGGTGTTGAGCTCTGGCCAGATTGAGCAGGAGAGGCTGTGTACGTTGGAAGTTTTAGTAGGCTAAACAAGTTCAGAGCGCAAGTGTTTGTGGTTCGTTTGAGAGGTTACCAGTGGGAGATGAGGACCAGCAAGAGCTTTCAGGGCTGGCACCTTTAGTGTAGGAGCAATCGCTGGACGTTCGCAATTTCGGTGTTTAATTTCGGCCAGATTGAGCAGGAGAGGCTGTGTACGTTGGAAGTTTTCGTAGGCTAAACAAGTTCAGAGCCCAAGTGTTTGTGGTTCGTTTGAGAGGTTACCAGTGGGAGATGAGGACCAGCAAGAACTTTCAGGGCTGGCACCTTTAGTGTAGGAGCAATCGCCGGACGTTCGCAATTTCGGTGTTGAGCTCTGGCCAGATTGAGCAGGAGAGGCTGTGTACGTTGGAAGTTTCCGTAGGCTAAACAAGTTCAGAGCGCAAGTGTTTGTGGTTCGTTTGAGAGGTTACCAGTGGGAGATGAGGACCAGCAAGAGCTTTCAGGGCTGGCACCTTTAGTGTAGGAGCAATCGCTGGACGTTCGCAATTTCGGTGTTGAGCTCTGGCCAGATTGAGCAGGAGAGGCTGTGTACGTTGGAAGTTTTAGTAGGCTAAACAAGTTCAGAGCCCAAGTGTTTGTGGTTCGTTTGAGAGGTTACCAGTGGGAGATGAGGAGCAGCAAGAGCTTTCAGGGCTGGCACCTTTAGTGTAGGAGCAATCGCTGGACGTTCGCAATTTCGGTGTTGAGCTCTGGCCAGATTGAGCAGGAGAGGCTGTGTACGTTGGAAGTTTTCGTAGGCTAAACAAGTTCAGAGCCCAAGTGTTTGTGGTTCGTTTGAGAGGTTACCAGTGGGAGATGAGGACCAGCAAGAGCTTTCAGGGCTGGCACCTTTAGTGTAGGAGCAATCGCCGGACGTTCGCAATTTCGGTGTTGAATTTCGGGCAGATTGAGCAGGAGAGGCTGTGTACGTTGGAAGTTTTAGTAGGCTAAACAAGTTCAGAGCCCAAGTGTTTGTGGTTCGTTTGAGAGGTTACCAGTGGGAGATGAGGACCAGCAAGAGCTTTCAGGGCTGGCACCTTTAGTGTAGGAGCAATCGCCGGACGTTCGCAATTTCGGTGTTGAGCTCTGGCCAGATTGAGCAGGAGAGGCTGTGTACGTTGGAAGTTTTAGTAGGCTAAACAAGTTCAGAGCCCAAGTGTTTGTGGTTCGTTTGAGAGGTTACCAGTGGGAGATGAGGACCAGCAAGAGCTTTCAGGGCTGGCACCTTTAGTGTAGGAGCAATCGCCGGACGTTCGCAATTTCGGTGTTGAGCTGTGGCCAGATTGAGCAGGAGAGGCTGTGTACGTTGGAAGTTTTCCTAGGCTAAACAAGTTCAGAGCGCAAGTGTTTGTGATTCGTTTGAGAGGTTACCAGTGGGAGATGAGGACCAGCAAGAGCTTTCAGGGCTGGCACCTTTAGTGTAGGAGCAATCGCTGGACGTTCGCAATTTCGGTGTTGAGCTCTGGCCAGATTGAGCAGGAGAGGCTGTGTACGTTGGAAGTTTTCGTAGGCTAAACAAGTTCATAGCGCAAGTGTTTGTGGTTCGTTTGAGAGGTTACCAGTGGGAGATGAGGACCAGCAAGAGCTTTCAGGGCTGGCACCTTTAGTGTAGGAGCAATCGCCGGACGTTCGCAATTTCGGTGTTGAATTTCGGGCAGATTGAGCAGGAGAGGCTGTGTACGTTGGAAGTTTTCGTAGGCTAAACAAGTTCAGAGCCCAAGTGTTTGTGGTTCGTTTGAGAGGTTACCAGTGGGAGATGAGGACCAGCAAGAGCTTTCAGGGCTGGCACCTTTAGTGTAGGAGCAATCGCCGGACGTTCGCAATTTCGGTGTTGAGCTCTGGCCAGATTGAGCAGGAGAGGCTGTGTACGTTGGAAGTTTTCGTAGGCTAAACAAGTTCAGAGCGCAAGTGTTTGTGGTTCGTTTGAGAGGTTACCAGTGGGAGATGAGGACCAGCAAGAGCTTTCAGGGCTGGCACCTTTAGTGTAGGAGCAATCGCTGGACGTTCGCAATTTCGGTGTTGAGCTCTGGCCAGATTGAGCAGGAGAGGCTGTGTACGTTGGAAGTTTTCGTAGGCTAAACAAGTTCAGAGCGCAAGTGTTTGTGGTTCGTTTGAGAGGTTACCAGTGGGAGATGAGGAGCAGCAAGAGCTTTCAGGGATGGCACCTTTAGTGTAGGAGCAATCGCCGGACGTTCGCAATTTCGGTGTTTTATTTCGGGCAGATTGAGCAGGAGAGGCTGTGTACGTTGGAAGTTTTAGTAGGCTAAACAAGTTCAGAGCCCAAGTGTTTGTGGTTCGTTTGAGAGGTTACCAGTGGGAGATGAGGACCAGCAAGAGCTTTCAGGGATGGCACCTTTAGTGTAGGAGCAATCGCCGGACGTTCGCAATTTCGGTGTTGAATTTCGGGCAGATTGAGCAGGAGAGGCTGTGTACGTTGGAAGTTTTAGTAGGCTAAACAAGTTCAGAGCGCAAGTGTTTGTGGTTCGTTTGAGAGGTTACCAGTGGGAGATGAGGACCAGCAAGAGCTTTCAGGGCTGGCATTTTTAGTGTATGAGCAATCGCCGGACGTTCGAAATTTCAGTGTTGAATTTCGGGCAGATTGAGCAGGAGAGGCTGTGTACGTTGGAAGTTTTCGTAGGCTAAACAAGTTCAGAGCCCAAGTGTTTGTGGTTCGTTTGAGAGGTTACCAGTGGGAGATAAGGACCAGCAAGAGCTTTCAGGGCTGGCACCTTTAGTGTAGGAGCAATCGCCGGACGTTCGCAATTTCGGTGTTGAGCTCTGGCCAGATTGAGCAGGAGAGGCTGTGTACGTTGGAAGTTTTAGTAGGCTAAACAAGTTCATAGCGCAAGTGTTTGTGGTTCGTTTGAGAGGTTACCAGTGGGAGATGAGGACCAGCAAGAGCTTTCAGGGCTGGCACCTTTAGTGTAGGAGCAATCGCCGGACGTTCGCAATTTCGGTGTTGAGCTCTGGCCAGATTGAGCAGGAGAGGCTGTGTACGTTGGAAGTTTTCCTAGGCTAAACAAGTTCAGAGCGCAAGTGTTTGTGGTTCGTTTGAGAGGTTACCAGTGGGAGATGAGGACCAGCAAGAGCTTTCAGGGCTGGCACCTTTAGTGTAGGAGCAATCGCCGGACGTTCGCAATTTCGGTGTTGAATTTTGGCCAGATTGAGCAGGAGAGGCTGTGTACGTTGGAAGTTTTCGTAGGCTAAACAAGTTCAGAGCCCAAGTGTTTGTGGTTCGTTTGAGAGGTTACCAGTGGGAGATGAGGACCAGCAAGAGCTTTCAGGGCTGGCACCTTTAGTGTAGGAGCAATCGCCGGACGTTCGCAATTTCGGTGTTGAGCTCTGGCCAGATTGAGCAGGAGAGGCTGTGTACGTTGGAAGTTTTCGTAGGCTAAACAAGTTCAGAGCCCAAGTGTTTGTGGTTGGTTTGAGAGGTTACCAGTGGGAGATGAGGACCAGCAAGAGCTTTCAGGGCTGGCACATTTAGTGTAGGAGCAATCGCCGGACGTTCGCAATTTCGGTGTTGAGCTCTGGCCAGATTGAGCAGGAGAGGCTGTGTACGTTGGAAGTTTTCGTAGGCTAAACAAGTTCAGAGCGCAAGTGTTTGTGGTTCGTTTGAGAGGTTACCAGTGGGAGATGAGGACCAGCAAGAGCTTTCAGGGCTGGCACATTTAGTGTAGGAGCAATCGCCGGACGTTCGCAATTTCGGTGTTGAGCTCTGGCCAGATTGAGCAGGAGAGGCTGTGTACGTTGGAAGTTTTCGTAGGCTAAACAAGTTCAGAGCCCAAGTGTTTGTGGTTCGTTTGAGAGGTTACCAGTGGGAGATGAGGACCAGCAAGAGCTTTCAGGGCTGGCACCTTTAGTGTAGGAGCAATCGCCGGACGTTCGCAATTTCGGTGTTGAGCTCTGGCCAGATTGAGCAGGAGAGGCTGTGTACGTTGGAAGTTTTCCTAGGCTAAACAAGTTCAGAGCGCAAGTGTTTGTGGTTCGTTTGAGAGGTTACCAGTGGGAGATGAGGACCAGCAAGAGCTTTCAGGGCTGGCACCTTTAGTGTAGGAGCAATCGCCGGACGTTCGCAATTTCGGTGTTGAATTTTGGCCAGATTGAGCAGGAGAGGCTGTGTACGTTGGAAGTTTTCGTAGGCTAAACAAGTTCAGAGCCCAAGTGTTTGTGGTTCGTTTGAGAGGTTACCAGTGGGAGATGAGGACCAGCAAGAGCTTTCAGGGCTGGCACCTTTAGTGTAGGAGCAATCGCTGGACGTTCGCAATTTCGGTGTTGAGCTCTGGCCAGATTGAGCAGGAGAGGCTGTGTACGTTGGAAGTTTTCCTAGGCTAAACAAGTTCATAGCGCAAGTGTTTGTGGTTCGTTTGAGAGGTTACCAGTGGGAGATGAGGACCAGCAAGAGCTTTCAGGGCTGGCACCTTTAGTGTAGGAGCAATCGCCGGACGTTCGCAATTTCGGTGTTGAATTTCGGGCAGATTGAGCAGGAGAGGCTGTGTACGTTGGAAGTTTTCGTAGGCTAAACAAGTTCAGAGCCCAAGTGTTTGTGGTTCGTTTGAGAGGTTACCAGTGGGAGATGAGGACCAGCAAGAGCTTTCAGGGCTGGCACCTTTAGTGTAGGAGCAATCGCCGGACGTTCGCAATTTCGGTGTTGAATTTCGGGCAGATTGAGCAGGAGAGGCTGTGTACGTTGGAAGTTTTAGTAGGCTAAACAAGTTCAGAGCGCAAGTGTTTGTGGTTCGTTTGAGAGGTTACCAGTGGGAGATGAGGACCAGCAAGAGCTTTCAGGGCTGGCACCTTTAGTGTAGGAGCAATCGCCGGACGTTCGCAATTTCGGTGTTGAGCTCTGGCCAGATTGAGCAGGAGAGGCTGTGTACGTTGGAAGTTTTAGTAGGCTAAACAAGTTCAGAGCGCAAGTGTTTGTGGTTCGTTTGAGAGGTTACCAGTGGGAGATGAGGACCAGCAAGAGCTTTCAGGGCTGGCACCTTTAGTGTAGGAGCAATCGCTGGACGTTCGCAATTTCGGTGTTGAGCTCTGGCCAGATTGAGCAGGAGAGGCTGTGTACGTTGGAAGTTTTAGTAGGCTAAACAAGTTCAGAGCCCAAGTGTTTGTGGTTCGTTTGAGAGGTTACCAGTGGGAGATGAGGACCAGCAAGAGCTTTCAGGGCTGGCACCTTTAGTGTAGGAGCAATCGCTGGACGTTCGCAATTTCGGTGTTGAGCTCTGGCCAGATTGAGCAGGAGAGGCTGTGTACGTTGGAAGTTTTCGTAGGCTAAACAAGTTCAGAGCCCAAGTGTTTGTGGTTCGTTTGAGAGGTTACCAGTGGGAGATGAGGACCAGCAAGAGCTTTCAGGGCTGGCACCTTTAGTGTAGGAGCAATCGCCGGACGTTCGCAATTTCGGTGTTGAATTTCGGGCAGATTGAGCAGGAGAGGCTGTGTACGTTGGAAGTTTTCGTAGGCTAAACAAGTTCAGAGCCCAAGTGTTTGTGGTTCGTTTGAGAGGTTACCAGTGGGAGATGAGGACCAGCAAGAGCTTTCAGGGCTGGCACCTTTAGTGTAGGAGCAATCGCTGGACGTTCGCAATTTCGGTGTTGAGCTCTGGCCAGATTGAGCAGGAGAGGCTGTGTACGTTGGAAGTTTTCGTAGGCTAAACAAGTTCAGAGCCCAAGTGTTTGTGGTTCGTTTGAGAGGTTACCAGTGGGAGATGAGGACCAGCAAGAGCTTTCAGGGCTGGCACCTTTAGTGTAGGAGCAATCGCCGGACGTTCGCAATTTCGGTGTTGAGCTCTGGCCAGATTGAGCAGGAGAGGCTGTGTACGTTGGAAGTTTTCGTAGGCTAAACAAGTTCAGAGCGCAAGTGTTTGTGGTTCGTTTGAGAGGTTACCAGTGGGAGATGAGGACCAGCAAGAGCTTTCAGGGCTGGCACCTTTAGTGTAGGAGCAATCGCCGGACGTTCGCAATTTCGGTGTTGAATTTCGGGCAGATTGAGCAGGAGAGGCTGTGTACGTTGGAAGTTTTCGTAGGCTAAACAAGTTCAGAGCCCAAGTGTTTGTGGTTCGTTTGAGAGGTTACCAGTGGGAGATGAGGACCAGCAAGAGCTTTCAGGGCTGGCACCTTTAGTGTAGGAGCAATCGCCGGACGTTCGCAATTTCGGTGTTGAGCTCTGGCCAGATTGAGCAGGAGAGGCTGTGTACGTTGAAAGTTTTCGTAGGCTAAACACGTTCAGAGCCCAAGTGTTTGTGGTTCCTTTGAGAGGTTACCAGTGGGAGATGAGGACCAGCAAGAGCTTTCAGGGCTGGCACCTTTAGTGTAGGAGCAATCGCCGGACGTTGGCAATTTCGGTGTTGAATTTCGGGCAGATTGAGCAGGAGAGGCTGTGTACGTTGGAAGTTTTCGTAGGCTAAACAAGTTCAGAGCCCAAGTGTTTGTGGTTCGTTTGAGAGGTTACCAGTGGGAGATGAGGACCAGCAAGAGCTTTCAGGGCTGGCACCTTTAGTGTAGGAGCAATCGCCGGACGTTCGCAATTTCGGTGTTGAGCTCTGGCCAGATTGAGCAGGAGAGGCTGTGTACGTTGGAAGTTTTAGTAGGCTAAACAAGTTCAGAGCGCAAGTGTTTGTGGTTCGTTTGAGAGGTTACCAGTGGGAGATGAGGAGCAGCAAGAGCTTTCAGGGCTGGCACCTTTAGTGTAGGAGCAATCGCCGGACGTTCGCAATTTCGGTGTTGAGCTCTGGCCAGATTGAGCAGGAGAGGCTGTGTACGTTGGAAGTTTTCCTAGGCTAAACAAGTTCAGAGCGCAAGTGTTTGTGGTTCGTTTGAGAGGTTACCAGTGGGAGATGAGGACCAGCAAGAGCTTTCAGGGCTGGCACCTTTAGTGTAGGAGCAATCGCCGGACGTTCGCAATTTCGGTGTTGAATTTTGGCCAGATTGAGCAGGAGAGGCTGTGTACGTTGGAAGTTTTCGTAGGCTAAACAAGTTCAGAGCCCAAGTGTTTGTGGTTCGTTTGAGAGGTTACCAGTGGGAGATGAGGACCAGCAAGAGCTTTCAGGGCTGGCACCTTTAGTGTAGGAGCAATCGCTGGACGTTCGCAATTTCAGTGTTGAGCTCTGGCCAGATTGAGCAGGAGAGGCTGTGTACGTTGGAAGTTTTCGTAGGCTAAACAAGTTCAGAGCCCAAGTGTTTGTGGTTCGTTTGAGAGGTTACCAGTGGGAGATGAGGACCAGCAAGAGCTTTCAGGGCTGGCACCTTTAGTGTAGGAGCAATCGCCGGACGTTCGCAATTTCGGTGTTGAATTTCGGGCAGATTGAGCAGGAGAGGCTGTGTACGTTGGAAGTTTTCGTAGGCTAAACAAGTTCAGAGCCCAAGTGTTTGTGGTTCGTTTGAGAGGTTACCAGTGGGAGATGAGGAGCAGCAAGAGCTTTCAGGGCTGGCACCTTTAGTGTAGGAGCAATCGCCGGACGTTCGCAATTTCGGTGTTGAGCTCTGGCCAGATTGAGCAGGAGAGGCTGTGTACGTTGGAAGTTTTCGTAGGCTAAACAAGTTCAGAGCGCAAGTGTTTGTGGTTCGTTTGAGAGGTTACCAGTGGGAGATGAGGACCAGCAAGAGCTTTCAGGGCTGGCACCTTTAGTGTAGGAGCAATCGCTGGACGTTCGCAATTTCGGTGTTGAGCTCTGGCCAGGTTGAGCAGGAGAGGCTGTGTACGTTGGAAGTTTTAGTAGGCTAAACAAGTTCAGAGCCCAAGTGTTTGTGGTTCGTTTGAGAGGTTACCAGTGGGAGATGAGGACCAGCAAGAGCTTTCAGGGCTGGCACCTTTAGTGTAGGAGCAATCGCTGGACGTTCGCAATTTCGGTGTTGAATTTCGGGCAGATTGAGCAGGAGAGGCTGTGTACGTTGGAAGTTTTCGTAGGCTAAACAAGTTCAGAGCCCAAGTGTTTGTGGTTCGTTTGAGAGGTTACCAGTGGGAGATGAGGACCAGCAAGAGCTTTCAGGGCTGACACCTTTAGTGTAGGAGCAATCGCTGGACGTTCGCAATTTCGGTGTTGAGCTCTGACCAGATTGAGCAGGAGAGGCTGTGTACGTTGGAAGTTTTAGTAGGCTAAACAAGTTCAGAGCCCAAGTGTTTGTGGTTCGTTTGAGAGGTTACCAGTGGGAGATGAGGACCAGCAAGAGCTTTCAGGGCTGGCACCTTTACTGTAGGAGCAATCGCTGGATGTTCGCAATTTCGGTGTTGAGCTCTGACCAGATTGAGCAGGAGAGGCTATGTACGTTGGAAGTTCTAGTAGGCTAAACAAGTTCAGAGCCCAAGTGTTTGTGGTTCGTTTGAGAGGTTACCAGTGGGAGATGAGGACCAGCAAGAGCTTTCAGGGCTGGCACCTTTACTGTAGGAGCAATCGCTGGACGTTCGCAATTTCGGTGTTGAGCTCTGACCAGATTGAGCAGGAGAGGCTGTGTACGTTGGAACTTTTCGTAGGCTAAACAAGTTCAGAGCCCAAGTGTTTGTGGTTCGTTTGAGAGGTTACCAGTGGGAGATGAAGACCAGCAAGAGCTTTCAGGGCTGGCACCTTTAGTGTAGGAGCAATCGCTGGACGTTCGCAATTTCGGTGTTGAGCTCTGGCCAGATTGAGCAGGAGAGGCTGTGTACGTTGGAAGTTTTAGTAGGCTAAACAAGTTCAGAGCGCAAGTGTTTGTGGTTCGTTTGAGAGGTTACCAGTGGGAGATGAGGACCAGCAAGAGCTTTCAGGGCTGGCACCTTTACTGTAGGAGCAATCGCTGGACGTTCGCAATTTCGGTGTTGAGCTCTGGCCAGGTTGAGCAGGAGAGGCTGTGTACGTTGGAACTTTTCGTAGGCTAAACAAGTTCAGAGCCCAAGTGTTTGTGGTTCGTTTGAGAGGTTACCAGTGGGAGATGAAGACCAGCAAGAGCTTTCAGGGCTGGCACCTTTAGTGTAGGAGCAATCGCTGGACGTTCGCAATTTCGGTGTTGAGCTCTGGCCAGATTGAGCAGGAGAGGCTGTGTACGTTGGAAGTTTTAGTAGGCTAAACAAGTTCAGAGCGCAAGTGTTTGTGGTTCGTTTGAGAGGTTACCAGTGGGAGATGAGGACCAGCAAGAGCTTTCAGGGCTGGCACCTTTAGTGTAGGAGCAATCGCTGGACGTTCGCAATTTCGGTGTA